>NW_028318467.1:2712500-3012500 GCF_062004578.1 Staurois parvus | reverse complement strand
TGAATGCAAGTAGCATAAGTTCATGTGTAATAACAGATAGCTACTGGCTGTATCTGATATGTCCAAATAACATCTCATGCATGCAGATGAAATCCTGAATCAAAATGGCTGCTGGCCAAACATGTGGCTGCAGCAGGTAGTGGTGGCCTCGGCAAAGCAGGCTGGTTTCTGACGCATTTCGTGCGATGACACGTTGTCAAAGGGTGACCTGCCGTTGCCGCCATCCGGTTAAATACCCCCCACGCATGCGCGAACCGGACGCCATTTTGAAAGGTCCAGTGCATGCGCGGAACTGGCGCCATTTTCCCATAGCCTGTGAAGGACATGACGGGCGCCATTTTCTTGGCGTCCCGGAAATAAATAACAATACAGTGAGGTTCATATGCTCCTCACTGGAGCATTTTGCCAGATTGGAGAGCGCCAATCACCTGTTGGATCTACGTTTGGAGAAGAAGGGGCACAGAATTTAATGAAAAGAACCTCTGTCCAACTGTTAAGCATGGGGTTGGATCAATCATGCTTTGGGGTTGTGTTGCAGCCAGTGGCACAGGGAACATCTCACGAGTAGAAGGAAAAATGGATTCAATAAAATTTCAGCAAATTTTGGATGGTAACTTGATGCCATCTGTGAAAAAGCTGAAGTTAAAGAGAGGATGGCTTTTACAAATGGATAATGATCCTAAACATACCTCGAAATCCACGGGGGATTACATCAAGAGGCGTAAACTGAAGATTTTGCCATGGCCTTCACAATCTCCTGACCTCAACATAATTGAAAATCTATGGATAGACCTCAAAAGAGCAGTGCGTGACAGACAGCCCAGAAATCTCAAAGAACTGGAAGACTTTTGTAAGGAAGAATGGGCAAAGATACCTCAAACAAGAATTGAAAAACTCTTGGCTGGCTACAAAAAGCGTTTACAAGCTGTGATACTTGCCAAAGGGGGCAGTACAAGATATTAACTCTGCAGGGTGCCCAAACTTTTGCAGACGCCATTTTTTTGTTTTCTGTTATTTTGAAAGTGTAAATGATGGAAATAAAATCTAACTTTTGTTGACATATTATAAGAATGTCTAATCTGTAATTTGATGCCTTTTGGAGATTTTTCCATCTTTCCTTGGCTTCTTTATGCACATTAATACAAATTTTTAGCTGGGGTGCCCAAACTTTCGATCTCCACTGTATAGGCCCTGGTCTCAGGATTTTTCCACCTCCATACGTCCGTGAACCGGTAAAGACCCGCCCACTTGGCCAATTCCGACTCCCCACTGGCGTCAGGATATAGTTTGTCAACACTAGGGTCTGGAGCAAGGTTGAAATTGCCAGCAAGAACATGGGATGTGGGATATAAGGCCAGGAGTGGGGCCAAAGCAGCCAACGAGTGCGTGGAAGCAGGAGGCGGAAGATAGAGGTCAACAATTACCATTTCAAAGCAGTTGATCATTGCATAAATCATAACATATCTGCCCTTGGGATCCAGCCCGAGTTGGAGGAGAGTGAATGGCAATGATTTGTGAAGAAGAACACTAACTCCTTGGGCATAGGGAGAGTACATGGCATTGTAATAGTGACCGAACCAAGCTCACTTTAGGCCCAGTACTCTACGGCCCATCAAGTGGGTTTCTTGCAAAATACAAATATGTGAATTATAGGATTTGAGAAATTGTAAGACCAAGAAACGCTTCTCGGGGGAGTTGAGGCTTCGAACGTTCCAGGAGATACATTTCAGATCAGGGGGCGCCATAAATGAAGTGCTGGAGCACAGATTTGCAACCACCCAGGCTGAATCCTGGGAAGAAAACACAGAACTGTAATATATGTAGCAAAAGAACCAGTATATCATCTTGATACCATACATAGACTGGGCCACAGGAGATATCAAATGTACCTTGCAACAGAGAAAAAAAAAAAAAAAACTCTCAAAAAACATAACCAGGAAGCTGCCTCCTCAGGCACGGTGAAGAAGCGTGTGGTTTCAACATCTTGAACTCTGAGGTTCGCAGGAAACAGCATGCCACAGGTAAGGACTTTTGCACGCAATTGGGTCTTGACAGCGTCGAAGGACCAACGCTATCGTTGGGTATCCACCGAGTAGTCGGGAAACAGCATCAATTTGTGATTTTCATAGCGCAGTTCACCCTGGGCCCTGGCCGCCCTCAGTGCCAGATCTTGATCACGGTAGTTGAGCAGATTAAAAATAAAGGTGCGGGGTAGCAAGCCAGGTGGGCCCCGGGCTGCTGGCATCCGATGGGCTCGCTCAACCACAAAAAAGCTAGAGAAGGTGTCTTGAGGCAGCAAGAATCGAAGGAATAAGGTTCTTGGTAAATCGAGGCGGATCATCACCCTCTACCCCTTCAGGAAGACCCACCAGGTTGTTATGCCTACTGCGATTCTCCGTATCTTCTGCTCTGGTCTCAAGGTATTTGACCCACATTGTATGTAGCTCAGATGAATGGTCACGGATGGTGTCTTCCGCATCACTAACCCTTTGCTCGACCGCCGTCACTTGGCCCCGGAATTCATCAAGATCTCTCCAAATCAGCCCTATGTCTGTCTTCAGATGTTCTATTTTCATGGTGAGCACCGTTTGACAATTTGTAATTGCCGTCATGAGAGAATTAAAGTGCGCGGGTGCGGCAAGAAGGCTTGCCTGTAGTCAACCCCAGTCCTCATTCACACCAGCAGAAAAATATGGGTACTATAATAATTTGCTCTGAATACGGGTATTTGGCCCCCCTCGACCATCACAGAGGCGTAAATAAGTATAAATGAAGCTGTGTATATGCAGGAGACAAGCAACTCTTCCTGTGGTATTTGCCGGAAACTATCACTCCAAGGGGGGAGGGGAAATAAGGACCATAAGTAGGGTTGGAGCCCCTCACGTAGACCGGAGGCTCAGACCACACAGGGTCCCAAGCCCAATACAGAATACAGGAGCCAGGCAGGGCACCTGGGGCACTGCAGAGCGCAGAGTGTCTTATCTTCGGGGGGGGGGGTGTACATAGACAGCTCAGATGTTCCCCCCCAGGCAACAGCTATCCCCTAACAGACCCCTGGACATGGCAGGAGCCGAGCCACTCCAGGCATGGGCGCACAGGCTCCCCAGAACGTAGGCCTCAGCAGGCTGCAGGTCCCCTGGGCTGGATTGAGGGTCAGATGGCTGACAATATCTTCCCCCAGGCAGCGGCTTACCACACCGGCTCCAGGCAGCAGGGCAGCGGCGCCCAGGATGGGCCACAGGTCGGGTCTGGTCTGCGCGGAGGTCGCAGTAGGCTTCGATAGGCCACGGACGTCCGTCACTCCGGAGGGGGGACAGACTGACCCGATTCCTCTCTCCAATCAGCAGGCCAAGTCATCGGGTGCCTCTGGTGCAGGTAAGAGCTTGCTACCCCCAGGATGGTTGCAGATGGGATCTCTGAGGCGGCAGAGCTCCCGCTCCGTGGCCATCTTGGACACTCCTGCAGGGATCTTTTTCTATGGACTTTGTGGTCAATTTACTTCCCTCCAAAGAAATGATCACAATCATGGTAGTTGTCAACCGTTTCATGAAGATGGGTCATTTACAATTATTCTGTCCTCTGCTTTTAATCTCCAGTCTAATGGTCAGACTGAGAGGACCAATCAAATTCTGGAGCAGTACTGTCTTTAGAGCAGTGGACTATCTTCCTATGGCAAAATTTGTTTACAACAGTTCTAAACATTCTGTCTGATCGTTTGAACAATCCTACCTTATGTCTTGTTTCTGGTAATCCTTGAACTCCTTGCTCGGCCCATGAACTTCCTATTTAAGTCACGCCTTTGCACTTCCTGTTTAGCAGATTATTGTTCTCTTCTCTAGCCAATATCTTGTTCTTGTCTCTGCTGCTGCAATCCGTATGTTCATTACTACTCTTCACTGACCTTGGCTTGTTCCCCGATTAAGATTCCACTTGACCCCAACATTTTAACCACTTTTTACTGACCTTTGGCTTGTTTACTGTCCATGCTTTTGCGTGATCCCTACCTGCTATATCTGCTACTGGACCCAGGTTTGCTCACCTCCTGGTGAGGTGATCCTATGGACTGTGACCTGGTACTAACATGCAGCAAAATCCACCATCAGGAGCTCTGGTGAATACCAGTTAGTGCTTAAACTCAATATTGTCTGCCAGGGTGTCCTGCTTGTGTACTTATCCCACTGATCAGTGGCAACCTCTCTACTGCTATAGCTACAGGTCTCCAAGCCTGTCCATGATAGAAATACAGGATCCACCACCAAAACAGCCAATTTCTTCTTAAATTTCTTTTTCATAGTATAAATGTCAGCAACAAGTGTAGGAGGAGTGGGAATTCTTTCAGGATTGGGTCAGGCCTCAAAAAGTGCACAATTGTGTTGGAAAAATCTTTCAGAACTTACACTGTTTTTTAGTGCCCATAGGAGTTTTAGAGGAAGAGTCAGGTGCTGCTAGGCAAAGTATAGTGCTCACTGTGTCAATAAGTGTCTCCACCGTAGAAAGCATTTGGTGTGAAGCTGTAGCTTGTACCTTCATATGCAGTGGATCTGCTACAAAATCAGGGTACTCAATACTTTTCTCCATAATACCCTCAAAGCAGGAGGCTCAACTTTTGAATCCTGAGCAAGATCAGGAATTAAAAAAGAAAAAGTTTCTGGCCTCTGAAAACTTAAGGTTCTAGTAGTGCCAAGAGTTTTCCCAAGGAATTCAGGTATAGAGGCAGACAAATCTTGTGTCAGACAGGCCGCATAGTGCATGCCTGAGAGGAAGCTGAAGTCAGATAATGGAAGTGTTTTTATAATTGGACATTGCCCTGGGACATGTCAACAGCTATCACTGTCAGTGGTGGTTTGCGTTTCCTGTAAATAGCCTGCAGAGTGCATGCTACTCGGCCCTTTTGTTTTCAGTTCCCTTACGCCTATGATCTGCCATTGATAATTGGGTGGATCGCGTGATACAGTTACCTCAATCAACTGAGACTTAAACTAGAAATAGATGGTTGGTTTGTTTTTTGTTTAGCTGATGGACAGATTCCTCCATCCACACAGAAAAGGTGGATGGAGGAATCCCCCTGTTGCAACATTGTATTCTGACAGTGGGAACCTCCAATGTCAGAGTATACTGATCAGCAGCTGCAGACAATCCACTGATAGACAAAGGTTTTCCAACATCCCTGTTAGACTGCATTCACACTTGGATGTTTTGTAGCTTGAAACTCGAAGCTTCAAAAACACTCAATTTAAAAAAAATCAATTGTTCTCTATGGTGCCTGTTCAGGTGTGAACAGGCACCATAGATCGCAATTAATTTTTTAAGTTTGAGCTTTTTTGGAGCTTCGAGCTTCAACCTACAAAACGCTGCAGTATGAATGCAGCCTTAGAATTCGATTATTAGTGGCCACACATGGATCAGATTTTGATCACCTATGGCCAGTTTAAAGCAATTTAAAACCAAAAGCAAATATTTATTATATTGCAGCTTACCAATTCTTAGATGTGATGGCTGCATTAGTTACTTTTTTTTTAGACTTTCTTTCACTTATTTTCAATTGGTGACTCAACCAGTAAGTCTGTTTTTCAACATTACAAGCTGTCCTGCAGATGTAACAGTAAAAGGGTTGAGACAAACCATTTACCACCGACAAGGATGTTTAAAATTATCCCATCAGACTGACAGTGCTGCTGTACAAGGTTGTCTCTATGAATCAAGAGTGTAGACATTCTAATACCAAAGGTGTGTTACTGGTCAAATCACCAGGTGAAAACAGAAGGGAAAAAGGATAAAAAATAAAACTAATGCAGCCACCACATCTAATGACTGGTAAGCTACAATATATTACACCTTTGGTTTTAGGATTAATACTAGATAGTAGGAGACAAATCACTGTTTTTAAATTGCTTGCCCTGAGAAACATTAGAGACAAAATGGCAGGGGTTGCTACAATGAAGTGAATAACACCCAAATTCTCTGCCTTTAAAAAACTGCATAATATGCTACAGCGCCAAGAACAGATGCCAAGATACAGAGAAGCCCTGTTTTACCTTATCCCTCATGCTGGGCTAGAAGGTCCATCATAGTGGGCATACCCTCAAAGGGGTCTTTAGGGTCTGTGAACCATAGAGATGGAGGTGAACTGCAAACACTGCACCACAAATGCTGCATTATCGTCCAAGATGAGCATCTAATGCAGGATCCAGTGTTCAAAGTAACAATACAGGCTGGCAGGGTACAGACTGAGGGTGACCGATCCAGACAAGATAGCCAAGGGCAGTAAGCAGTCAGTGTTAGAAGCTTCAGAGAAAAAAAACTGAATGGTTTAAAAAGAAAAATACTTCTCCAGGTAAACTAATCAGTAGGCGGGGTTGCATGGTACACATTAGTGGCAGCTCTAGCAAGTTTTTTGCCAGTGTCCAATAACCTGAAGGTAGCCTGCAGATAACCCAAGGGCTATGAATACAACTCAGTGTCCTGTACTGTACGATTAGAGTGGTTATAGTGGGTTAGAAGCCCTGCTGAGAATTCACTGCTATTTGGGGCACTGTTACAATGGTTTTCCCATCATTTCCTGTCCTGCTGACAGCTTTTAAATGACCGGAAGTGAGGGAACTCTCCAACAGCAATATGACTAGAAATAAAAATGCTTTTCTTTACTAGAGTAGAGGAAGGCTAGAACCCCTGTCAGATCTGTATTGCCGTCAGTCTCTCTGTTGTAGATTTTCCCTCTCTTCCTGCCTGATGATACCGTTATTAGGGTAAATCTCCTTCAACAAAGCTCCAGATAGCAAAACAAACCAGAGAAGGGTTCCACACTCTGTCCAAAAAAGTGGCTTGGCATACACACATAAAAACAAAAGTATCCCCATGTATTCAAAGAGTGAGGCACTGTACCTTTTAAATGTGCATACATTCACTCATATAAGTGCATCCTCTAAATTGCATAAAGTACAATACGTTAAAAACCATGCAATCAAAATATCTTTTTTGTACCTTTTTTAACATTTTGCACTTTATACATATTTGGTGATTATTGCACTTTTGATGTGGTGGATGCACTTGGATGAATGAGTTCATGCACATTTAAATGTACAGTGCAGCACTTTTTCAATAGATGACTTGTTATCTGCTATCAGGATACTGTGCAGGCAGCTTTCATTTTACTTAAATTGATTTATTACCCGAGCACGGATATCCAAGTGTACAAAAGTAGCCCCATGCCATTATAATTTTGCTTCAAAATAATTGTTACCAGTCCCTCTCTCGAAAATCACTGGGGCCATAGCCTAGGGCCGCTAAGCCACTATGGGCTTTATGTGTCTAGGCATCTTTTTTCTTAAATTGTAGGCCTCATGCACACCGAACATTTCTACAGCTGCTTCTAGGAGCGTGAGGCTATTTATTTCCTGCCGTGCATGTTATCCCCTGTGTCTATACACAGATATGCTTTTTGCAGCATTTAGTGGCAGGGACTTTTAGTAGTGTACAAGTGCTGTTTGTTTCATTCCGAATCAAAATTCGAACAAAATTTTTGTTAGTCAGAGATTCAGATGTATCCGAATTTATAAATTACAATAGTAAGGAATTAAAACAAATCCGAAATAATGAAACACAATTTTGTCTGAAATTCAAATAAAATTTTAATCTAATTCTAAATTGAATTTGAAAACAAATTCAAAATATAAACATATTTCTGGCTATTGCTGATTTCCTTCAAAGACTATGTGTTTTAGTGTCAGAATATAGCCATCTTCTAAAATTCTAATTTCTAATAGATTAAAATACAGCAGAAAATAAAAGAATAGAATAGATTAGAAAAAAATAGAATAAAAATACTTTGAATCCATTGAAAAATTTTAATACACTTGAAAACAAACAAATAAAAGAAACACATTTTGTTATGAATGCAACAAAACAAAATTAGTAACTTAACAAATCGAACTGAAATGAAACAATTTTTTTCATTCTGCACGTGTCTAGCATTAGGAGGCAGGAAAAACCCATCGCCAGTGCATCCACAGAAGTAGAGTTTTGGCAGAAAAAATGCTTGACAATACAGATGAATGAATGTGCCTATCGTTAACATTCATTTAGATAAATGAATGTTAACGATAGGCACGTTCATTCATTTTAATGGCCAGAATAAACTATTATTCTGGCCAATTAAATGAATTAACACCGAAGCGCTTAATGCCTGTAAACGCACCTAAGTGCTTGTAAAAGTGTTAAACGCTTTTGCAAGCGTCTGGTGTTTTTTCTGCCGAAACTCTGCTCCCAGGAGGAAAGGCAGAGAAAGGAGAAAACGTACTGTGTGCATGAGGCCCAATGCTCAAAAAAAAACAACACATTTTTAATAAGTTAAAACAATCAACATCTCTACTTTTCTTTGGTCAAGCTTTCATTGGTTATTGGATATGGATAGTGTTTGTGTTTCAGAAATCTTCACACAAAATACCCCTGGAAGCAATCGCAATAAAAGGGCTTCTACAGCATAACGTGATTCAAAACCTGACCTACTTCTGAAGAATGCAATCTGGAAAAGAAAGTATTACCACATCCAAACCTACACCTGTTAGACCGAACAGCATCCAGAACCAGCTAACAAGACTACAAAGACTGAACTTGCATAAAAGGACAAGTTATTACTTCTAAATTGCTAAGGGGTGCACATTACTAGGTGCGAACAGGCTGTACTTCTGCTGTTTTCTTAATGATATTCAACATGCTTTATTGCAAGTAGTGCAAAATCTCACAAAGTTAGGCTGTGGCATATCACTCACTGCCAGGCGATCAGTTTCTTCCCAATAGGGGCTTAGTCATAAGCGAGGAGGACAATCTGTACAACTGCCAGGGGCTGTTGCAAACCCTTATATACACCTAGCGAAGTGACTGGCCTCAGGTGATAAGCAGAGATTAAACAAATCATCCTACATAAGTCGTACCTGTTTATCTACAGCCATCTTTCCCCTACATCCATTCAAAGTGCAGAATTTATACTGGATCTCTCAACTATGAAAAGCAGTGGGTGGAGAGCTGAAGTTACATCAGTGAGGAGAGCTCTGAGAGCTGATTGGAGGAAAGGAACACATTCCCCCTTCACACAGCACACAGGAACAGATCGGGTCTGTCAATCACAGGCTGTGCCATCCCGTCACCTTTTTTCTCGGTGTCAGGAAAACTTATTACAAGTGACTCATGTTTATAACAGAGGAAGGAGGCAGCAGACAGAAATGAAACTTAGTACTGTGGATTGAGACAAGCCCACTCTATAGAAAGATATTCTTTGTTCATATTTCATGTCTGAGGTTTACAACCACTTTGAAGAGGTGCACATGGAAGGCACTGGGCCTTGTTCCAAATCTGGACAAGGAAAAGTCAATATTCAGTCAGCCATGAGCTACTGATATAAAAAAAAAACCCCCATCAGGGTTTCGGTGTGGTATGTATGAATAAATGTAATGAGTCAGTGATGAGAACATGTTAAACGAGAGAGATCATGAAGTAATAAGAACTGGTTTATCTTGTACATATAGTAATGTAAACTTTATAATAATAACTACTGTCTCGCCGTTGTACTATCTTGATAATGTATTTATGCTGTCAGGGATATATAAAGAAGAAAAACTGGCTGATCTGAACATTCATTCCAGAATAAACATTTCTAACATTCCTTGACTTGGGGAAGTTGTTCCAGGAGAATGCTAGGCTGCAAGTGAACAAGAAACTTCTCCACACAAATTACACTTTACCCAAGCTTACTGGTCAATTTTGGCTGAGATACAAAAAAGGAAAACTAGATACTCAGAGCTTATCTCTACAAAACAACCATGTTACAAAAAAAATAGTTGTCAGTAAACAATAGACTCATTTTCATTTGGTTGAGTCCATTCTGTGAGGGAACTGTCTGCTGAACTTATGTTCTGATGTTCTTATCCTTTGATCTGATGCATATCCTATGCAGAGCGTACACAGACACAGCCCATTCTCCTCTATAGGTGGTCAGATGTAAATGGACCACCTGTTTGATTACACCCGACCGCCATCTGATCCTCCCAGACAGAGGGTAATGGATTCCCCCATCTGTCTGTTTTTAGCGGATCGGATTGAATGTAAACAGGTGTAAATGGACACGTCTGTTTACACCTGCTGCTCCATAGAGGAGAATGGAGGGTCTGATCGGACCGCTAGTGTGAAAGGGGCTTTCAGGAGGCGATGTTTTAATTTGTATAGATTTTTTCTTACTTAAGGTGTTGCCAGGACAGGAAGTTAGGGCAATTCTCCCTAGGTGTTTAACCACTCTCCACTTTTAAACAAAAAAGAATGTTTTGGCTTTAGATACATTTTAACCATTACTCTTTCCTCCCTCAATCCTCTTCTTTTTTTTTCTACTACCCTCATTACTCGCAATTGATTATTGTATATTACATTACAGTGGTATTAAACCCAAAACTGGGATATTTTACAGCTTACTATGAGGCATTAGATGTGGTGGCTGCATTATTTTTCTTTTTATTAGATCCTTTCCCTCAGTTTTCACCTGGTGATCTGACAATAACACACCTACTGTACTAGAGTGTCTACACTCTAGATGAAGATGCAAGAGACACCTTTAGACAGCTGCATTGTCAGTCTGAGGCAGGGTGGTGTTAAATGTACTAATGCATTTAGATACACTAACAAACTGACCCCAAACTCCAGCTAAAATTTTATAAGCAGTTACAGGAAACATTTTTTCATACATAAATAAAAGCTGACCACTGCAAGCACCCCTATCAAAATGTTAAATGGTTTGACTTAACCTCTTAACTGCTACATCTTCAGGACAGCTTGTTCTGTTGAAAAACATGACTTACTGGCCTGCTCACCAGGTGAAAATAAAACCAAAAAACCTAAATAAAAAACGAGTGCAGCCAAAACATCTATGGAATGGTAAGCTGCAATATATTAAATGTTTGCTTCTGGATTTAATACCACGTTTAGAATTTTATTAAAAAATATATATTTACACACAAAAATGAGCATGGGCAATTTATTACTGGATTATACCTACAACTTTCCTATAATGGCTTGTCGATCGCCTCACGTATGAGTATGGCGACAGTGGCTTGCCTGTGCTGGATCATGTATCCGATACGTGGTGTGGCTCTTGCAGGCAGGGGACATTCGTGCCTGCTGCCTCAGCTGTGCTGTGATTAGTCACAGCACAAGCCGGCCAGAGGGTCCCGGCCAATGACTGCTGGCCGTGACCCACTGATCGGTGAAGAAGAAGACATGTCAGAGCTTTGTGAATGTAAACACAGAGCTCTGTCCTGTCAGCAGGGTTGTGCCGGTTTTTGTTTACCTGCAAAGCAGGGTAAAAAAACTGGCACATCCCTTAGTAAAAACATCACACATATATTAAAACAATACACAAGTATTGTTAGGCACATAGTTAACACTTTGATTGCCCCTAGATGTTAACCCATTCCCAGCCAGTGTCATGAGTACAGGGTCAGTGTATATTATTAGCACTGATCACTGTATTAGTGTCACTGTAGATGTCAGTGGCTGTCAATTTTCACAAAATGTAAGTTAGTGTCAGATTGCCCGCCGTACTATCACAGTCCTACTATAAGTCGCTGATTGCCGCTATTACTAGTATAAAAGAAAAATAATAAATAAAAATTCCAGTATCTATACCATAATTTGTAGATGCTACAACTTTCACACAAACCAATCAATATACACTTACTGGGATTTTTTTTAACCAAAAATATGTGGCAGAATACATTTTGGCCTAAATTTATAAAGACATTTGATTTTTAAAATTTTTTGCTGATTATGTTTTATAGCAGAAAGTAAAAAATGTTGGGGTTTTTTTTGTACATTTTCGCTCTTTTTTCATTTATATTGCAAAAAAAATTAAAAGCCCAGTGGTGAGAAAATACCACCAAAAGAAAGCTCTATTTATGTGAAGAAAATGATATAAATTTAATTTGGGTACAGTGTTACATGACCGTGCAATTGACAGTGATGCAGTGCCAAATAGTAAAAGATGGCCTGGTCATGATGAGAGTACAAATCTACAAGAGGGAAAGTGGATAATGCACCATTAACTATAGATTAAATTCTTTGCAAGGTTCCCTAAAACCTGAAAATTATTCCAAAGCTTCCAGGGTAAAAAGTTGAGAGAGGCTTTGAAAGTATTCTTGTGTCCATGCAGAGCAAAGCATAGGCTCAAACACATACAAACATTTGTACTATACATTTTCTATTATGACTTATATACCGTATAGGGAAATTTGTAGCATTTGTAAAAAGTGAAGGGGCACATCCTCAATATTAAAAGTAAAGAAGGAAGAAACACCTGCTTTAGAAAAAATAGATGAGGAACTACAAAAAAAATACTCCGAAAACAAAACACAAAAATAATCAGAATTAATTCAACCAACTGCTGTATGAATTTTAGTATACCAAATAGTATGCCACTATATACACTAAAGAGTCCTATTCATAAAAAGTTTTCACACGAGGTTCACACGTTGAATTCAATTGGAAAATGTGAATCCTGAGTGAAAGTTGTGTATATCTTTTGTGAAAATACACAGTATATAAATATACCTCTGGAAAACTGAAAATTAACTTACTTCTAAGTCAAAATTTGTATGTCTTGAGCCACAGCTATGGCTGTCTCAATTGGTTTTAGTATTGTTTAAAGGAAAAGTATCAGATACATAAAATAAAACAAACAAATCTTCTTACTTACATCCATGCTGCAGCTTCAGTGTCGAGATGCAGCTGTCCCATGTTGGCTCTAAGACCAAAAACAGTGTGATCGAATGACTGCTGATTTGTCAATTCTCTGTCTGACTGTTAGTCACTTCTCTCTGCTTCTCCAGTGCTCACTGGTGCATGTGGTGGGGGAGGGGGTGAGAGTGGCTGGCTCCTGTTTTCCACTGTGCCCTGAAAAGCAGAGCCAGCAGTCAGCCAGGTGGATCCTGACAATGTTGTTGGGATCCTACCAGAGCATGGCTCCATTCTGCCCTGTAACTCTGGATCACAGGAAAACAAAAGTAAGTGCACTCCTGTGACCGAAGACAGAAGTATGGCTGGAAAAATCTTTTGCCATACTTCTCCTTCAAATGTCCTTTTATCCACAAACAATTTTATATTTTGTCATTAACAAAAATGCGCAACAAACTGTATTTTACCAAAACAGATGAAGGGATAACATTTGTAAAAAATGCAGGGATTAGCATGGTAGCTTTAAAATACCCCCCTCAACTTCTACAAATTTTAAAACTGTAGTAGAAAAGCAGAGGGCTTTTTTTGGACTAACTGAATAAGGTTAAAAAGTTAAAGTAGAACTGTAAGCAAAACTTTTTTTTTTTATTTGGATAGAGTAAGGGAGAGTTTTAACCCCTGTCAATTTTTTACAGATGTGCCCCACTGGGGAGATCTACAGTATCTTCCTCTCCTACAGCAGAAACAGGAAGTGAGAGGAAATCCCTGCCAACCCCCCAGGTCTCCAGAGCTAGTTTCCCCTCTATTACTATTATGGGGACAACCCAAAATTGGGGATTCTCTTTTACTTTAACAAGTAACTAGTAAACAAGACAAATAGAGAGAGTGAATCTGCCTAACAGAGGCACAGACAGCAATAAAAACCTAACAGGTATCCTAATCCATTTCCACTCCATTATCCAAATCTAAAAACAAAAAATTAATTTTGCTTTCAGTTATACTTTTACACTGATTTGTTATTACAAAAAGCAAAAGAAAACCACATAACCATTAAATTCTATGGAACTCTTCACACCAGTCAGTTGTGGGTCAATGGCATTTTTAAAAGTGCTGCATGCTGCATTTTTGGTGTGTGTTTAAAACCACACTAAAAACCTCCCCACTGAAATGTACTAAAAACACATAACAACTGCAGTCATAGTTGCGTTTCTAGTGCATTTTTTGGTTTATGTTGATGTCATTCAACCAGAAAATGCACAGAAAACACGTCAGAAAGGCATATGAGTTTTTACAACGGTATTGCAATGCAGCAGTGTGAAAGCAGACTTAGTAGGATATTAAAAATCCGTAAATGGTGGGACGCGAGCGGTGCCAATGTGGGTTGATGTACCCCTAGATCACCTCACATTGGAGGCTCATGTGCGGCTCACAGAGTATGCACCAGGGAGCCTGGTGATCTGTGTGAATCCCGGACACAGCGGATCACATTACCTCTGTGTCTGGTTGATCACATGGTCTTGTACTATGTGACTGCTGTGTCCAATCAGAGCAATCACATTGTAAACAATAGAAACTAAAAGTTAACATCAGTTCTCTCTCAGTTTTCACAGAGATTGGCTGTGAGAGCAGAGAGAACCGTTGCTGCAGCCTGTGAGTGTACAGCTGCATGTCACATTGCATGTACACTCACAGACCGCAGTGCCAGCCTGCCCACTGCCACAAGTGCAGTAACAATAAAGAGTGCAGCCACCCCCTTTTACATGTCCCAGTGTTACCTGTGCTTACAGTAACACTGCCATACACCATACCAACATCCTGATCACCGCCATTCGCCATACTAACTCCTGATCACTGTCATACACTATGCCAGTGTCTTGATCACTGCCACATCATACCAGCATCCTGATCACCACCATACACCATATCAGCGTCTTGATCACCACCATACCAGAGTCCCAATCACCACCATACCAGCATCCCAATTAACACCATACCCCATACCAGTGTCCTGATGACCACCATACACCATACCATACCAGCGTCCTGATCACCACCATACACCATACCATACAAGAGTCCTGATCACCACCATACATCATATCAGTGTCCTGATCACTACCATACATACTACTAGAGTCATGATCACCGCCATACCAGCGTCCCAATCACCACCATACCAGCGTCCCAATCAACACCATACCCCATAACAGCGTCCTGATGACCACCATACACCATACCAGCGTCCTGATCACCACCATACATACTACCTTGATCACTGCCATACCAGCGTTCCAATCATCACCATACTCCATACCTGCATCCTGATTACCGCCATACCATACCAGCGTTCAGATCACCACCATACACCATACAATTGTAGCACTTTGCTGTACAAATCTACAGAGAAACCACAAAGTCACATTCCCTGTAGTTTTTGGACTAATTTTTCTTGTAGTGACAAGATGACCTGTGCAAACCTCTATAAAACAGTCGCTTAGTAGTCATCAACACTCCATAAATGACGTCCAAAATAATTAATGGAGAAAACACAGAAATCAGAGACAAAATACTGATGTATTTGGACCACATAGGATCTTTTTGTCAAGATAAGTAGTGACTTGCTATCCTCTCCCTTTTGGCTTGTGAAATCCTAGCCATGCATAATAATAATAATGGTATGAGATGTAGTGTACAGTGTGAGTTATACGTTGACATACTGTAGATATGTAAATATGCACTGTTAATACAAGAAATATTTTAATAAATGTTATCTATTCAAATGATAATCATAAGATTCTAGGCATGGGTGTGGTAATGTATTGAGGTCAGGGAGTGTATAAATGACAACACACAACATTTAACTGCAGATCCTCTTGAGGCAGCAATGGTAAGTATATACAGCTGCTTATAACATTTACATCCTAACATCCTGCACCTTCCTCGGATCACTGCTCTCCGCAAGAACATGGCTCCAGGTAACGTTTTTAAAATTGTTTTACATGTTACACTGTAGGTGTTTCACAGCCTTTAACAGCTTGGAGAGAATGATTGTTTGGGAGTTTATCTATAACTGGTGCAATTGTAAGGTTATAATACTACATCCTGTATACCTAATGTTACTATTTTGGACTTATCAGCATACAAAAGAGAGAATTCTTTATAAAATAATGTATCATTTGGGACAAGAGGTTTCCCAGTAACTAAAATATGAGCTATTCAAATGAGCTGCTATCTATTCCCAAGACCATCAAGTGCTTTGTTATGTCCTCTTTTCTGTTGTAACGGGGGCAAATACCCTTTTTGTCCTGGTGAACAAAGAGTATGATGAAACAGTTAAATTTCAGCCCAAATTCCTTTTTGGACTCAAACAGAAAGTGAAAGAATTAGAACTTCTGATGTGAAGGTACAATATATATATGTAAATCACTGTGTAAATTGACAATGTTATATAAGTACTTGTAATAAATTAACATAAAAAAATAACTAAATAAACCTCTGCATGGTTTTATTGCTGTATCTGTCCCTTTTGGGGAGACTTCTCATTTCCTCTGTTAGAACAGGAAGCAACAGACACATTCTTTAGTGAGGACACAGACAACAATAAAACACAAATTTTATATAGCGGGACAGAGTCTAAGCCATTGTCAGGTTTTATTTGCTGTCTATATCCCCTAGGGCAGTGGTCGGCAAGCCGCGGCTCGCGAGCCACATGCGGCTCTTTACACGCTTTAATGCGGCTCTTGTGTGCCGGGCGCCCGCTCCCCTCCCTCCTCTCAGGCGGCAGGGACTCTGCAGCGTGATCCAAAAATAAAACAGCCAGGGCAGCGCGCTCAAATGCAATGATTGGCCAGTCTCGCTGCCACTCACATCCTGATAGCCAGTGATTGGCTGTCAGGATGTGTGTAGGCGGGGCAGCGTGACGAACGTGAGAGGAGCTAGGCTCCTCTCACAGTCCGCCCTGAAGACCAGAACGGCGCGGGAACACGGCGAGAGGAACACGTGGAGCAAAGGTAAGTGAATTGACACAGGGGGGACTTGGCTTACTACTTGCTACTTACTTACTACTACTATATGAGGGATGAATTAATATGGGGGATGAATTACTATAGGGGGGATGAATTACTATGGGGGATGAATTACTATAGGGGGGATTAATTACTATGGGGGATGAATTACTATATGGGGGATGAATTACTATGGGGGATGAATTACTATATGGGGGATGAATTACTATATGGGGGATGAATTACTATATGGGGGATGAATTACTATATGGGGGATGAATTACTATAGGGGATGAATTACTATGGAGGATGAATTACTATATGGGGGATTAATTACTATATGGGGGATTAATTACTATATGGGGGATGAATTACTATATGGGGGATGAATTACTATGGGGGATGAATTACTATGGGGGATGAATTACTATATGGGGGATGAATTACTATATGGGGGATGAATTACTATATGGGGGATGAATTACTATGGGGGATGAATTACTATATGGGGGGATGAATTACTATATGGGGGGATTAATTACTATATGGGGGATGAATTACTATATGGGGGATGAATTACTATAAAAACTTATTGAAACTAAAAACAGTGTACCATCCTATGTATTTTCAGTTTTAAAAATGTGGCTCTCAAAATAAATTTCAATCGTGGTTTTGGCGAGATTTGGCTCAGTTGAAAAAAAAGGTTGCCCACCACTGCCCTAGGGTAGTAAAGCAAAGGCAAGCAGTCCACAGCTGCAAAGGTTACCAAAGGTAGGAAAGTACATAGCGCTTTACGAGGTTGTAACCTCTTACATATACCCAGTGAAGTGACTAGCCTTGGGTGGTAGACAGAGATGAAACAAATAATCCTACACAAGTTGCACCCATTTATCATCAGCCCTCTCTTCTCTAGAACTGTTCAAAGTGCAGAATTTATACAGCTTGTCTGAGCTTTCAGAAAGCAGGGATCTGAAGTTACATACTGTAGAGATCAGTGAGAGCTGACGGGAGGAAAGAGTCACACACCCCTTCACACAGCACACAGGAGCAGAGCTGAGGCTGTCAATCACTGGATGTGTACTGTACCTAACTCCCCTGTCACCCATTTTCTCCTGGTGTGAGAAAAACTTGTCAGAAGTCACTCATGTCGATAGCAGAGCATTGAGGCAGTAAATAGAAATATCACTTAGTGCTTTGAACAGAGACCAGTACACACTATAGAGGGATGAGCTTTGTTCATATTTATGGCAGAGGTTTACAACCACTTTAATTTAGACATCACAAGTAGAACTGAAAAACGAAAATGATATACAGTCAGGTCCATAAATATTGGGACAGCGACACAATTCTAACATTTTTGGCTCTATACACCACCACAATGGATTTGAAATGAAACAAACAATTTGTACGTTAACTGCAGACTGTCAGCTTTAATTTGAGGGTATTTACATCCAAATCAGGTGAACGGTGTAGGAATTACAACAGTTTGCATATGTGCCTCCCACTTGTTAAGTGACCAAAAGTAATGGGACAATTCGCTTCTCAGGTGTGTGTTATTCCCTCATTATCCTAATTACAATGAGCAGATAAAAGGTCCAGAGTTCATTTCAAGTGTGCTATTTGCATTTGGAATCTGTTGCTGTCAACTCTCAAGATGAGATCCAAAGAGCTGTCACAATCAGTGAAGCAAGCCATCATTAGGCTGAAAAAACAAAACAAACCCATCAGAGAGATGGCAAAAACATTAGGCGTGGCCAAAACAACTATTTGGAACATTCTTAAAAAGAAGGAACACTCCGGTGAGCTCAGCAACACCAAAAGACCTGGAAGACCATGGAAAACAACTGTGGTGGATGACCGAAGAATTCTTTCCCTGGTGAAGAAAACACCCTTCACAACAGTTGGCCAGATCAAGAACACTCTCCAGGAGGTAGGTGTATGTGTGTCAAAGTCAACAATCAAGAGAAGACTTCACCAGAGTGAATACAGAGGGTTCACCACAAGATGTAAACCATTGGTGAGCCTCAAAAACAGGAAAGCCAGATTAGAGTTTGCCAAATGACATCTAAAAAAGCCTTCACAGTTCTGGAACAACATCCTATGGACAGATGAGACCAAGATCAACTTGTACCAGAGTGATGGGAAGAGAAGAGTATGGAGAAGGAAAGGAACTGCTCATGATCCTAAGCATACCACCTCATCAGTGAAGCATGGTGGTGGTAGTGTCATGGCGTGGTCATGTATGGCTGCCAATGGAACTGGTTCTCTTGTATTTATTGATGATGTGACTGCTGACAAAAGCAGCAGGATGGATTCTGAAGTGTTTCGGGCAATATTATCTGCTCATATTCAGTCAAATGCTTCAGAACTCATTGGACGCCTCTTCACAGTGCAGATGGACAATGGCCCAAAGCATACTGCAAAAGCAACCAAAGAGTTTAAGGGAAAGAAGTGTAATGTTATGCAATGGCCAAGTCAATCACCTGACCTGAATCCGATTGAGCATGCATTTCACTTACTGAAGACAAAAGTGAAGAGAAAAATGCCCCAAGAACAAGCAGGAACTGAAGACAGTTGCAGTAGAGGCCTGGCAGAGCATCACCAGGGATGAAACCCAGCGTCTGGTGATGTCTATGCATTCCAGACTTCAGGCTGTAATTGACTGCAAAGGATTTACAACCAAGTATTAAATAGTGAAAGTTTGATTTATGATTATTATTCTGTCCCATTACTTTTGGTCCCTTAACAAGTGGGAGGCACATGTGCAAACTGTTGTAATTCCTACACCGTTCACCTGATTTGGATGTAAATACCCTCAAATTAAAGCTGACAGTCTGCAGTTAAAGCACAACTTGTTCATTTCATTTCAAATCCATTGTGGTGGTGTATAGAGCCAAAAATGTTAGAATTGTGTCAATGTCCCAATATTTATGGACCTGACTGTAATTGCGTGTCAGTAATTAATATTCCTGTACATTCAGAAATATCATTGTAGAGGGCTATTTAAGGAGTAACAACAATAGGTCACAGCTTACAGTTAGTCTGGCTGAAAAAAGGCAAAAGTCCATCTAGTTCAACCATAGAGAAAAAAAAAAAGTAATAATCCTATACCCATAGTTGATCCAGAGGAAGGCAAAAAACCCAGCAAAGCATGATCCAATTTGCTCCTGCTGGGAAAAAAATCCTTCCTGATCCCCCGAGAGGCAATCGGATATTCCCTGGATCAACTTTACCTATAAATGTTAGTATCCACTTATATTCTGTGTATCTAAGAAAGAATTCAGGCTTGTGATTATAAAAATGTATACACCAAAAACAAAGTAAAAAATTATCAAATGTAATACAACATACAGGGATGTTAAAGGATAAGTTCTCCTTTGCAGGTAAAAAAATGTGCATTTATTATTTTTGTCCAAAGGAGCCTGGAAAGCATTGCACCAGCGATCTAAATAAACCCTAGTAGAAAAAAATGATGGGGCTTTGAAGGTACCATACCATTATGGGTATAACAATGCATAATCATAAACAATGGATAAAATAGATCATATTTTATTATGACATTATAAAAAAAACACACAAAGTGGTAAGCAAGACAAACACCAATGTAGGCATATACAAAATATAAAGAGATAATAGTGGGCAAAGACTCTGGCTCGGGACGTGAGAACATCACGGGCAAGAATCCTAAACCCTATTGATACCATCAAAAGAACTGATCATCATCAAACTGGTAAAACGATTACGGACATGAAAGGTATGAAAAATGTTGGTAATTAGTGTGTCACAAGTTAGCCTGCAGCCTCTTGTTTGTTTGTCTTACCTCCTTGCTGTTCTTTCACATGTGCTGTCTGAGCTCCCCTGTATTCCTCTGAGAATCTGTTCATGTATATCTGTGTACTGACCCCGGCTTGTCCCTGACATTCCTCCTATATTGTCTATCCGTGTACCGACCTCGGCTTCGTTCCTGACATTGCCTCACTTCCGCCTGTCCTGACCTCGGCTAGCCTTCTGGATCTCCTGAGTCTACTCCCATTGTACTCTGCTCCTGCTAGCGGTCTCTTCTACCTCAGCTGGGTGTACCTGGGGGCCGCGACCTGGTCTCAGCCTGCTGCAAGTCCATCCCCACCATCAGGGGCTCTGGTGAACAAGCAGGCTGGGGCTTAGACTCCGCGCCCTGGGGAACCCCAAGCTGTGGATTAAGAGCTCACTACCACAGGTGCTGACAGTTTGCTCAGGCCATGAGCTCCTCGGAGACACCGCAGCCTCTCCTAGAACAACTTCAGGGCTTGGTGCAAAGAGTCGATGTCCAGCAGGCCTATCAAGAACAGATGATGCATTATCTGCAGAAACTCTCCTCCCGGGGAGCGGGGTCCACTTCCTCATCCCCTGCTTCGGCTTCGGTTTCGGGCCCTGCTCCGGCTCCTGCTGTTCCACCTTCTGCTGTTCCCTCTGTGGAACCCCATCCTTCGAGACTCCAGCTGCCTCCACTACCTCACTTTTCTGGTGATCCCAAGGTCTGTCGAGGCTTCATCAATCAGTGCTCGATTCATTTTGAGCTAGCAGCCGATCATTTCCCTACCGATCGTTCTAAGGTGGCATACATGATCTCCCTCCTTTCAGGTGAAGCACTGGCTTGGGCCTTGCCACTGTGGGAGCGTCAAGACCACACTATCTCCAGTCTCCCAGCCTTCCAGCAAGCTTTCCAGAAAACGTTTGATTTGCCCAGTAGGACTTCATCTGCTGCAGAAGCCCTTCTTTGGCTACGCCAAGGTAGCATGACGGTTGGTCAGTATGCAGTCCGGTTTTGCACCTTGGCTTCAGAACTTGCTTGGAATGATGAGGCCCTTTCTGCAACCTTTTGGCAGGGTTTAGCGGATCGGGTTAAGGATGAATTAGCCGGAAGACACATACCCACCATCCTGGATGAGTTGATTGCTCTTCGCATCCAAATTGATGTCCGCTTCCAGGAACGAGATCTGGAAAAGTCTGGTCCACGTCACTCCCAAGTGGGTTTGTTTGCTCCTGTTTCCCAAAAATTCCTTGTACCACCTACCTCTGCAGCTGGGTTGACTTCCGAGGAACCAATGCAGCTAGGCCGAACACGCCTCACTCCACAGGAGCAATCGCGTCGCGTAAGACTTGGTCTATGCCTTTACTGTGGGGCTAAGGCTCATGCTATTAAGTCTTGTTCAGTCCGACCGGGAAACGCCCGGGTCTAGGTCACTTTGAGGGAGTCGATCTAGACCAGAACCTGAACTCCGCTTCCTTCCCTCAAATTGTTATGCCTGTCTCCATCCATTGGGCTCTGAACTCATACCAGATGAAAGGAAAATCCTTCTGCGCTCAATGGAAATCAAACCTGTTTTGTTTAGCTGCTGTCACTCAACTCTTAACCACCAAGTTATATCAAATAAACAAATTTAAATAGTGAAGCTCTTAAACCATAAATCATGTGCTACTTGTACTCAATTCCAAATAAAAATAATCAATATATCATTCCTTATAATGTGCTGTGACACCTCCTTATTACAGAAGGAGTAAAAAACGTGCTATTAAATTAACACACATAGTGATGTTCCTATAAAGTGACATAACACACATTGTGATACTCTTATAAAGTGCATATAGGTATCTTAAAGACCTAAAGTGTGTAAATTGAGTAAATCAAAGTGATAAATGCATATGCTTAAAAAAAAAAAAATGTGAACACCAAAATTAATTAATCTGCTAAAAACAGACAATATATAGATTATAAGTGTCCAATAATCCGTGCACCACACTTAATGAAATAATTACTGTTTGATATTCAAACAGACAACTAATAAATCATAAGTGCAAAACAGTCTGTGCATGTGCTGCTGTGTGTTCAGCTCAAACGTGTTCCACTTCTAGTGAAAATTGAATCCTCCAAACGGCAGCAATGCCTGCTCACCTCCCCTCCTAGACCCAACAGGGCCAAACAGCAGTTTCCACCTCAGTGGTATCTCCTCTCTTGGCCAGCTCCTCCTTAATGCGTTTCTCCTCCTGTGTCACCGGCCCGCCATGGCTGCTCCTGTCACCTCACACCGCGTCCACCGGCTGACAGAGCTGCACCACCAGCTCAGCAAAGGGGCCGAAGAGATTCTCTCAGTGGGCGGGCACTTTTTTCATTTTTCAGCCTTTTTTCTTGGAGGTAGACGCTTCTTCTTTGGGAGTGGGGGCCGTCCTGCTCCAAATGCATGATGGTAAACTCCGTCCTTGTGCCTTCTTCTCTAAGAAATTTTCGGATGCTGAAAAGAATTACACTATCGGTGATCGGGAATTACTGGCGATAAAGCTGGCACTGCAGGAATGGCGACATCTGCTGGAGGGATCCCCACATCGCATTCTGGTTTACACACTGATCATAAGAACCTCCAGTATCTCTAGTCCACCCAGCGTTTGAATCACAGACAAGCACGATGGGATCTCTTCTTTGCCATTTAATTTTGACATTACCTTTCGGCCCGGTTCAAAAAATGCCCGTGCAGATGCCTTGTCTAGATCATTTGACAGTGCTGATTCTGAATGTCATATTGAATCAGAACCTATCATTTCTGCCAATCGGATCCTAGCCACCACTCATCTTCAGCCTAAACGCATCCCACCCAGAAAGACTTTTGTGGTCCCCGCCCTTCATCCAAAGCTACTCAAATGGGCACACGACTCTAAACTTTCTGGACATCCTGTGGTACTACGCACCTGTGCCTTCCTGCAGTGTCATTACTGGTGGCCCTCACTGTGAAAGGCTGTTGAAGAATATGTCCAGGCTTGTGCCATTTGTGTGCAATCTTAGTCCTCCACGTCTGCTCCAGCAGGTTTCCTTTTACCTTTACCGGTTCCAGATGAGCCTTGGCGTTGCATTTCCATGGACTTTATTTCTGAACTACCCCCTTCTGCTGGTTCCACTGGACAGGTTTCTAAAATGTGCCACCTAACTCCACTTCCGGGACTTCCTCCGGCTGTTACGTTGGTCTCCACCTTCATTAAGGAGATTTTCCGTCCTCACGGTATGCCCTCTCACATCATTTCAGATAGAGGGGTTCAATTTACAGCTCACTTCTGGAGGGCTCTAGCCACATCCTTCGGAGTCGAGTTGGACTTCTCTTCAGCCTTCCATCCGCAGTCTAATTGCCAAACCGAAAGAGTCAACCAAAACGTGGAACGCTATATTTGTGCCTTCATTTCGGCCCATCAGGATGATTGGGTAGACCTTCTACCATGGGCTAAGTTTGCCCTTAATAACCATGCCAGTGCCAGTACTGGCGAGTCCCCCTTTTTCACGGTGTATGGTCATCATCCTTCGGTGCCATTTCCTGTTCCTATCTCTTCTACGGTTCCTGCGGCTGCAGATAAACAATGATCCTTCAATTCCATCTGGGCAGAGGTTTCCAAGAATTTACATCTGGCAGCTTCAAAGTACAAAACGGCTGCAGATCGTCATCGCCGCGTAAGTCCCAAATTCCTCCCTGGTGACAAGGCTTGGCTCTCTACCAAGAATATCCGTCTATGAGTACCCTCTATGAAATTTGCTCCTCGTTTCATTGGTCCATTTACCATTCTCCGCCAGGTCAATCCTGTTGCTTTCAAACTGCGCCTCCCTTCACATCTGAGAATCCCTAATGTTTTCCATGTTTCTCTTCTGAGACCCTATATTATCAACAGGTTTTCCCGTCCTCATCGTTATCCTTCCCCAATAGCGAGTACTTCGGATCAGTATGTAGTCAAGCAAATCTTGGATTCTAAGTTCATCAGAGGGAAGCTTTTGTATCTTATTGACTGGAAGGGATATGGTCCTGAGGAGAGGTGTTGGATTCCTTCTGCTGATGTTTCTGCTCCCCGTCTGGTGGAATTTTTTCATCGGAAGTTTCCTCTTAAGCCTGGCCCTAAAAAAGTGGGGAGACCTCGTAAGAGGGGGGGTACTGTCACAAGTTAGCCTGTAGCCTCGTTTGTTTGTCTCACCTCCTTGCTGTTCTTTCACATGTGTGTTTCTCTGTGCTCACCTGTGGGCGTCGTCTGCTATTCCCTGGGTTTTATGCGCTTCCCTTTCATCACTTCCTGGCCCGCCTCCTAGCTGGCCTGTCTATTTAAGACATGCTCAGTCTGTCTCACTTTGCCTGAGCAACATTTGTTGTCTGAGCTCCCCTGTGTTCCTCTGAGAATCCGTTCTAGTATATCTGTGTACTGAACGCGGCTTGTCCCTGACATTCCTCCTATATTGTCTATCCGTGTACCGACCTCGGCTTCGTTCCTGACATTGCCTCTCTTCCGCCTGTCCTGACCTCGGCTAGCCTACTGGATCTCCTGAGTCTACTCCCATTGTACTCTGCTCCTGCTAGCAGTCTCTTCTACCTCAGCTGGGTGTACCTGGGGGCCGCGACCTGGTCCCAGCCTGCTGCAAGTCCATCCCCACCATCAGGGGCTCTGGTGAACAAGCAGGCTGGGGCTTAGACTCCGTGCCCTGGGGAACCCCAAGCTGTGGATTAAGAGCTCACTACCACAGGTGCTGACATAGTGGAAATATCTAAATGAATATAGAATACCCAAATGATGGACCATTGGGTGTAATTTGAGAAGGGTGGCAATTCCACTAGAAACCAAAATTGCTTTTCCATAAACTTTAATCTAAAACTGGATCATCAAAAGAACTGACACGTTTCGTGGGATGTGACCCACTCTTCAGGGAAAGTGGAAAAACTGAGCAACAATGCCAGTCGATGATAGCACTCTCTTCAATAGCAGCACCTGATGTACATGAAGATCAGTAGTGATTGGATACATAAAGGGAGATTTTCTGAGCACCGGGGAGGGAGCCACCAGTCCGAGAATACCTCAGATCAAATTGGGTAGCAAATGTCAAGCCGTTGTTCATTCCAGATGAAAAAAGTATAGTGACCAACTGTTATAGGTTGGTGAATAAACATCTGTCTTGGTTTCTCCTGTGCAGTGAAGAGGCAGAAATGTTAAGGAGGTTAAAATCAGACAAAAAAGGGCACAATTTGCCCAAACAGTTGCCCCAGTGTAGTCCTTGTAGGCAGTCATTCACAGAATACTGTAAATGAATGACACGGCCGTGTGGGCATCCTGCATGGCCGCACTGTTTTCAAATCTGACAGATAGTACAGGGAGCAGGCCATTATCCTTTATGGAGTGGCACGTGTAAACGGACATGTGTCCATTTATACCCGCCGATATCAGATAAAGAGGGACGGATGGGGATCCAATTCCCCTTCCATCCGTCACATCAGATGAATACAGGCAGACGGTCCGTTTTCATCCGACCGCCCATTGAGAGCAGCAGCGGAGCAGACACAGAGCTGTCATCCACTTGTTCAGTGGGGATCAGCAGAGAGATCCCCTAAACACCACCACAATTCAATTGCGATTTGAAAACACGCTGTGAAAATGTGCATTTTGTGAAAATGTGAAAATGGCACCTGAAAACACGGGACATTTTTGCTGTGTTTGAGGTGCATTTTTCCATGCGACAAACACGCCGCGATCATTCAAGCATAATCGCAGGATGCCAAAAAAAGTTTTGTTCCACATCGCCATCGAATCAAATGAGTGGTCAGAAGCTCTTTGTAAGAAATAAATGGATAATGCCCGCCGTGCTGGATCTCTGGTCGTGCAGGTTTTCACAATAGGTATTATGTCCCTGAGGAACCACTGCTGTGGGGGGGGGGGGGGACTTTGTAGAAAATGAGACAGTTGTAGCTGTCTCCAGTGGTCCAACATCAGAACCTCCCGGCCCGAAGATAAGTGAGAGAAGTTGCCCCACTCCTTATCAGATAAGTCCCTTGCAATAAGCTGTTATTAGCCCATGCCGGAAATGTTCTGAGTGCATCCAGCGAGAAACGTTGGGTGAGTTAATACAGGGTCCAGTGGAAAGGGATAACTGCTGCTGCCCACTGAGTTAAAATATCCAGATAGTTCCCTCAATGTGGGTCCTTTCAGTGGATGTTTTTGAAGAGAAAGAATTGTGATTTGGCCTAACCAAGAAAGTCTCTTCAAAGGAACCAGTGAATCGTCTTGTGAATCGACATTGTTTAAATGCCCCATGTTTGTGCCAGTAAATGACTCATGCTATATGAATGGCTGTGTAAAATGCACCAGGATCTGGCAATTCCACCCCTCCCGTCTTTTGATCTGGTCAAAATGTCTCTGCTAATGCACAGTCATTTACCCTGCCAAACATAGTGGGTAAACTCAGTCCTAAGCGAGCGAAAATATGCCCAAGGAATATGAACAGAGTTTGGTGCAAATCCAAGATTCTCGGCATCACATTAATTTTTAACACATTGCAGCGTCTGAACCAGGACAATGCTAACTTTTCCAGGAAAACAAATCCTTACAGATTAAAAAAATCAGGAAAATCGGGAGAAAATGAAGTTTAAAGGTCAAACAAAATAGCAGGGATGTAAGTGCCCAAATATTCAACGCTTGAAGGGCCCACTTAAAGGGAAAAGTAGGGCGCAATGCTCTAACTGTATCCTTTGGCAAGTTGACATCCAAGGCCTCTGATTATTATTTTAAGTTTTGCTTTAAAGTTTGATACATCTCCAATTATTATCAATAATGGAAGTGAAACAATTGGACTTATAAATATAAAAGAGCAAATCAACCGTATGAGCAACTTTATGATGATAACCACGGACTCTAAGATCAGTGATGTCAGGGTTTTTGTGGATGTGCAGCAAAAAAGGTTTGAGGGTAAGCACAAAAATCAAAGGAGCCAGAGGACAGCCCTAGAGGGTGCCATTATAAATTAGAAAAGAAGTTGAGTCAGTGTTATTAATCCTAACCGTAGCATGGTGTGGCATACAGCGCCTGGATCCATAAGCACACAGAATTGGGAAGTCCCATCTGTGTAAAGGCAGCATGCATAAACATCCAATGCACCCAGTCAAAGGCTTTTTTGGCGTCTGTTGACAGTAAAAGTAATGGGGTGGATGTGCTCTTGGCCCTAGAGATACCATTCAGTCACATGCCTCTTGTGTGGAAATAAATCCCACTTGATCAGGGGCAATGATCTGCTGTAGAATTGGGCTGGGTCGGTTGGCCAGAATTTAAAAAAAAAATTGAGATTGCAATCGGCGCAGTACAGACGTCTTTTTGGCAACTTGACCATGCAGTTAATTTTTGCTCGAATATCGTCGTATTCTGCTCCTTCAAACAACCTGTGTGTCAGGAATGCTCTCAGCACTGGTGGTGGGACTCGCCTGCCGTGTGGGCTGCAGTACCAGAGCTGACCAGCGGGTGCTCTCAGCACTGGTGGTGGAACTCACCTGCCGTGTGGGCTGCAGTACCAGAGCTGACCAGCGGGTGCTCTTAGCAGCCAGAAGCTCACAATCAGCCAAACCTGGGGCTGATTACAGAAAGGTGTATATAAGGCATGACCAGGCCTGTGCTCTGGGCCTTGGTGTATGGTTTCCCATGAGCCTCTGTACCTGTATCCTGTGTTCCTGCTTCGTTGCTGACCCGGCTTGATCCTGATCTCTGTTGACCGTCTCCTGTTCTGACTACTGGCTCATCCCTGACTATTCTTCTGCCTACTCCTATGCTGTTTGACCTCCTGTTGCTGTACCTTGACTTGTGACCCGTTTACTCTTTGCCTGCTGCTCTGTACTGATCTGCCTCCACCGTTACCGACCCTGCTTGTCTGACCACGCTAACTACTCTGCCATCCATCCATCCTGCACGGATCCAGCCGTACCTGCACATACCTCTGGCGGATCTCCCTACCACTAGCAGGTGTACTCAGGGGCCGCGACCTGGTCTCAGTCCTGCGCCAAGTCCATCCCCACCATCAGGGGCTCTGGTGAAAAGGCAGACTGGGGCTTAGACTCCGCGCCCTGGGGAATCCTGCCCTGAGGACCGCTAGAGGTACCACCAGGCAGTCGTTACAGAACCCTACGGCCGGCCTGACCATTCCACCTCTCCAGCCCTGACTACGCCTGTGTTCCTGCACCTCCTAAGATTAGTGGAAGGTTAGTTTGTTCACTGCGCGTTTATACATATATATATCTGGGTGGCTAATAATAACCTGTATTGTACCTGAGACCTGCGTTTCCCTGTGTCAGTCCACACCTTTCTGGTCATTCCTAGATTCCTGACACTGTGGATTTTTCTTTGTATCTTTTGGCAGTTTTGGCTGCAATCTTTGGTCTACCTGACCTTGGCTTGGTATCAAGAAATCTCAGAATTTTCCACTTTTTAGTAAGTAACTGAACAGTACTGACTGGCATATTCCAGGCTTTGGATAACTTTTTATATCCTTTTCTATCGTTATAAAGTTCCATTACCTTGTTACGCAGGTCTTTTGACAGTTCTTTTCTGCTCCCCAGGGTTTAGTATCTAACCTGCTCAGTGCATCCACGTGAGAGCTAAAAAACGCATTAACTATTTATACACATACAATTAAACTGTGCTAGCCTGTGAAACTTGCATTTGGCTACATAGTAAGGTATTTTTTTTCTAGTTCAACTCAGGTACACTCATCTACACTGTGGTTAGGCATTTTGTGCTTTGCTCCATTGCCAGTACATTGGATCAGGTTCTTTACTTTTTATTTTTTTTTAAGATATTCTCTTATGTTATAGCTTTCAAATGTTTTGAATGGATATAAAGGTCCTGTCCTGGAATATTAGAGGAGTTTGATGACAAATGTAAGTGTTCTGTAATGTTTAAATTTCTTAATGCCCACAAACCACATGTAGTATTCCTGCAGAAAACTCAGCTAATGGGTAACAAAATCCTGGCTCTCTGCAGGGCCTGGGTGAAACAGGTGTTCTATGCTACGTGCTCATGTTATGCCAGGGGGGTTGCCATGTTGATAAACAATCTCTACCCTGTACGGTGTAACAGTTCATTACAGACCCGGAGGGTGATTCATTATCCTGCTACTAATGATGCAGGCTTCTTTGTGGACCTTTATTAATATATACCTACCGCCACCAGTTGACATCTCCCTTTTGTACACGATATCTGAAAAACTGACAACATTTGGGGCAACTTATACTGTTATTGGTGGTGACTTTAATGTTATATTGGATGCTGCACTAGATACTACCAATCCCACTAGGGTTGCTACTCAAGATTTGTCCACCTGGGCAGATACGTTTTCACTTACTGAGATATGGCGGTGGAAGCACCCAGTGGATATATTTTGTTCACATTTGTCCACTATCCACAGATTGGGATCCCGCACTGACTATTTTTTGGTACTCCCTTCCTTTTGGCTCAGGTGGGGCCAGTCTCTTATCTCCCAGTGGGCCTTCCCCCTGGAGCTTGTCTTGGGGGTTGGGGCTCAGCAGGACCCTGACTGCTGGAGACAGGCTCCTCGCTGGATCCATGATTCCAAGGCCCAGGAGATGGTGTCACTGAAAGTATCGATTTACTGAGAACTTAAATTGTCTACTACACCTACTATGGTATGGGAGACCTTCAAGGCTTCCTCCCGTGGGGAATATATCTCCGCTATTAAAGCAGTGTGCAAAGATTATGTCTCCCAAGTTGGAGGAGGTTGAAGTTGAGTCCTTCGTATACTTTTCACTTTTGCGACCTTCTCAGGACTTCAGGTAATTGGGAGAAGTCTCTTATTATGCCCACAGACCCTGGTGCTTGGGGAGTCACAAAACCTCAGATTTTGCTGCAATGGACTGACTCCATGAAATACTTGGGTATTGTTATTTCCCCAAATGCTGGGGATTACTGCCATCTTAATTTGGAACCGACGGTGCAGACTGTTAAGCAGAGATTGAGAACCTGGGAAAATCTGCCGCTGATCATAATAGAAATTCATGTACTATTATATGCTCTACGTCATTCCCGTTTGGATCACCAAACAATTTTTTTGCACTCTTCATTTTTTGCTAAGCTCATTTATTTGGAGATCCCGGATTCAGTAAAAAAAATTCTTTGTAGAGCCTGGACACAACATGGAGGCATGTCCAGACCTCTGTATGTACTTTTTGGCAGTCCTTCTTACCCATGCACATAATTGGGTCATTTCGGATGATTCCAATGCGATATGAAGCTCTTCATAATCTTCCATATCGTGGAGTTCAGCTCTCTTCTTAGCTCTCTTCCTTGATGAAGCCTGGCCAATCATCATGCCCACGGATGCCTCAAACTCTGCTCTCTGGTCCCTGCATAATCCTATCTGGTTTAACCCAAAACTCCCATAATTCTTGACTATCCCTAATCCGATACAGCAGCCTGTGCCACGAGGCAGCTCGCCACCACAGCAAACTACGCTCCCTCTGGAGCCGACACATCCAGGGGAAGATGCCTGCAGGACCCTTTTTCCTCCCAGTCCCAAGAGGAACAATTACTATCATCCCCAGGTGAGATGCCACAATTCTCTCCCTCCTCTGCTTCTCCAGGGGGAGACATAGATGGGGATGTCCCTTCACCTGTTTCCTCTATGGACAAGAACATGGCTGAGCTGGCCTAGATAGCCTTAAGCCAAACTAGCTCTTTGACTGACCACCTGCCTATACCTGCTGTACTCATAGCCAGATTTTCTGCCCTTATGGAACGGGAGTTATCAAAGGCCTGCACAATCATTACAACAGATATCAAGAGTGACCTTCAGTTTATAGGTGAACGGCTTGATTCCATTGAGTTTAAGATGAACGGTTCAGTGAAGAGGGTGAACCAAAACACCAAAATGATTTATTCTATTCAGGAACAGCTAGACCAGGCGAACGCCAAAATTGAGGACCTGGAGAACAGATCTCGTTGCTATAATTTTAGAATCAGGGGTCTATCTGAAACCATCATAAATCTGGAATCAGCTATACATACAGTAGGGATCGAAAGTTTGGGCACCCCAGCTAAACATTTGTATTAATGTGCATAAAGAAGCCAAGGAAAGATGGAAAAATCTGCAACAGGCATCAAATTACAGATTAGACATTCTTATAATATGTCAACAAAAGTTAGATTTTATTAAAATGGCATCTGCAAAAGTTTGGGCACCCTGCAGAATTTATAGCATGCACTGCCCCCTTTGCAAAGCTGAGACCTGCCAGTGTCATGGATTGTTCTCAATCATCGTCTGGGAAGACCAGGTGATGTCAATCTCAAAGGTTTTAAATGCCCAGACTCATCTGACCTTGCCCCAACAATCAGCACCATGGGTTCTTCTAAGCAGTTGTCTAGAAGACTGAAACTGAAAATAGTTGACGCTCACAAAGCTGGAGAAGGCTATAAGAAGATAGCAAAGCGTTTTCAGATGTCAATATCCTCTGTTCGGAATGTAATTAAGAAATGGCAGTCATCGGGAACAGTGGAAGTTAAAGCAAGATCTGGAAGACAAAGAAAAATATCAGACAGAACAGCTCGCAGGATTGTGAGAAAAACAATTCAAAACCCACGTTTGACTGCACGATCCCTCCAGAAAGATCTGGCAGACACTGGAGTTGTGGTACACTATTCCACTATAAAGAGATACTTGTACAAATATGGTCTTCATGGAAGAGTCATCAGAAGAAAACCTCTTCTACGTCCTCACCACAAAAATCATCGTTTGAACTTTGCAAATGAACATATAGACAAGCCTGATGCATTTTGGAAACAAGTTCTGTGGACCGATGAGGTTAAAATTGAACTTTTTGGCCGGAATGAGCAAAGGTACGGTTGGAGAAGAAGGGGCACAGAATTTAATGAAATCAACCTCTGTCCAACTGTTAAGCATGGGGTTGGATCAATCATGCTTTGGGGTTGTGTTGCAGCCAGTGGCACAGGGGACATCTCACGAGTAGAAGGAAAAATGGATTCAATAAAATTTCAGCAAATTTTGGATGGTAACTTGATGCCATCTGTGAAAAAGCTGAAGTTAAAGAGAGGATGGCTTCTACAAATGGATAATGATCCTAAACACACCTCAAAATCCACGGGGGATTACATCAAGAGGCGTAAACTGAAGGTTTTGCCATGGCCTTCACAATCTCCTGACCTCAACATAATTGAAAATCTATGGATAGACCTTAAAAGAGCAGTGCGTGACAGACAGCCCAGAAATCTCAAAGAACTGGAAGACTTTTGTAAGGAAGAATGGGCAAAGATACCTCAAACAAGAATTGAAAGACTCTTGGCTGGCTACAAAAAGCATTTACAAGCTGTGATACTTGCCAAAGGGGGCAGTACAAGATATTAACTCTGCAGGGTGCCCAAACTTTTGCAGACGCCATTTTTTTGTTTTCGGTTATTTTGAAAGTGTAAATGATGGAAACAAAATCTAACTTTTGTTGACATATTATAAGAATGTCTAATCTGTAATTTGATGCCTTTTTGGAGATTTTTCCATCTTTCCTTGGCTTCTTTATGCACATTAATACAACTTTTTAGCTGGGGTGTCCAAACTTTCAATCCCCACTGTACATTTATACACTGATTGTCCCAGATCTTTCCACGCATCAATTGGAATTGGATCGTTTTCATCGAGCCCTGACAGCTACCAGGCCTGACTGTTTGTCAAGGGACGTGATTGTTAAACCACACTTTTATAGGATCAAGGAGAAAATTATAATGACTGCTAGATCCAGATGGGATATTGTTTTACTAGGACATGCCTTTCAAATTTTTGCCGACATATCCCAACTGAAAAGAGACGTTCCCTAAAACCTCTACTTTCCCATCTGACAAACCGTCAAATTAAATACCGTTGGGCTTTCCCATTTCGCCTATCCTTTATGTATAAAGGAGAGGCACACACTTTTATTAGCCTCCAGGATGGTGAAGAAGTGTTACTAGGACTTGGCCTGCTTTCACTTGGATCCCCCTCCAAACTGACCGCGACATCACCATCTAGACCGATTTCAATGTTGTGGTCTCGAACTAAACGACCAGCACCGAGAGTCTCTATCGTACATTTGAAAATTTCCCGATTTGCAGCTTCTACGCCCAGGCCCTTGGCAACACACCCAGTATGACAGCCTCCGGCTTCCTAACCTTACCTGATTGTAACACCCGTAGAGTCTCTTCCTTACCTCAAATGGAACCTCTATGCAATTGGTTACTACATAAGCCTATGCTGTGCACTAGGAGGGATGCATATTATCCCACTACCCCTTCTTCCTTTCCCTTCCTCCCCCTCTTGCCTTTCCACCCCCCTTCCATTCCTCCCCTCCTCCTGGCAGCAGATCTGTTTCTTGTTCTACCTTACTTTAACCTCAGCTAGTTGTTATTATAATATTACATTTTCCTGGTTTCATGGGGCTGTCCTCCTCACCCCATCCTTTTTAATCAATGGCACTCTTTTTCAAAGGAGAGGTTGGGACGGAACCACATGCCACGCTGGGTGACTTTACCGCACTCTCTAGGGAGGGTGTCAAATTCACATAGGATAAAGGGCACTGGCTCCCCAATCAGTTATTGGTCTGTTTGGATTATTATGTATTGCATGAGTTATTGGTCTTGCGCTTGAGCATAAGCAGGCGCAGACTGTATTCTTGTTTTATCTGTTTGATACTCATATTCTTTCCTTTTTTTTTTTTTTTTGCTTTTCTGCACAAGTACGCTTTCCTCTCTCTGACAACTGCATTCGGGAGCTGGTTGGATCCCTCAGTCGGGGTTCAGCAAGCAAGTGCAATCGGCTGAACCATTATGTCTTCCATCCAATTCCCTCTAAATTTAGAATTTTGACCTACAACTTGCAAGGCCTCAACTCCCAGATAAAGCGAATAATGGCTTTCCAATATTACCACAAACTGGGAATTGACGTCCTTTTACTTCAGGAGACACATTTTTCTCGAGTTTTCCAACCAAAGTATCTGCACTATCCCCACTTCTATCTGCTTGGCTAAACGAGTGCCGTTTACTCCCTGGACAGTCATACGGTGATAAGGAGGGGACATACCTTATAGTGGGAGGGAAAATTAACAAACATGTAGTTACCTTTATTTCCTATTATGCTCCGAACATCAGGTCAGATTGCATTCTTCAGAAATATGCTTACGGTCCTGATGCCTCATAGGGCGGGTCATGTCATTTTGGGAGGAGACAGTAATGACCCCCTAGACCAAATATTGGACAACTCTAATTCCCTTAAGACAATACTGAAACATACTCCTAGACAAAACACAAAATTACTTCACACCTATGACTTAGTGATGTCTGGAGAGACACCCATCCCATGGCAAGGGACTACACTTTCTATTCTCACGCACACAAAACCTATTCTAGAATTGACCACTTGCTCACCTGGTCTCCACTGCTCCCTTTCGTTAAATCCGTACAAATTTTAACTACCCCATGGTCTGACCATTCCCCAGTTCAAATGACAGTAGATGAGCTGTGGACTAGACCTAGACCCTCCTCTTGGCACCTTAATGCCTCTCTGCTTAATGATCCTGCCATATTTCAGGAGGTGGAAACATCACTTTGCCAATATTTTAGTAAAAATGCTCCCGCTGAAACCTCTCTATCGACTAACTGGGCAACACATAAGGCTACCATTCGGGGCAAGTTATTTCAAATTGCAACGCAAGCCAAGCGAAATCACGAATTACTTATTAGTGAACAAGAGATTGCTCTTAGGAATCTTTCACAGAAACAGAGATCTTCCCCCCACTTGGATCTTAGGTCCAGGATAGATGCAGCATGTAATGCTTTGCATTTAAGTTTGACTACTAAGGCGGAGAGATCAATGCGCTGGTCTAGGCACCGCTATTATACGATGGGAGACAAAACCAATACATTGCTGGCCAGGAAATTGGCATCACGCACATATGCTCTCGCCATGCCGAAGTTGTGTCTATGCACTGGACATTTGACCCAAAATCCTCAGTTTATCTTACGTGAGTTTTTTTTTACTTTTACTTGAAACTTTATGCGCCCCGACACAATCTTCCGCATCCCAGACCGATAACTTTTTTCAGGGCCTTCCTCAAGAACATGTGGAACTCATGGAGGAGGAATTCATGGAGGCAGAGGTGGCTGGAGTGATAAAATCTATTAATCCCTCCAAGGCTCCAGGTCCAGATGGTTTGACGGGCCATTACTATAGGAAATATATGGAGATCCTGACTCCTCACTTATGCTTGTTTTTCAGTTATATCAGATGGGGTAACCCATTGCCTAACCATGAAAACAACACCTTTATTCATGTGATTCCCACACCGGGGAAAACTTCTGATGACTGTGAAAATTACCGCCCAATATCGCTTATCAATGTAGACCTTAAAATATTGACCAAACTATTGGCAAACAGGTTGAACTCATTCCTCTCTACATACATCCACCCTGACCAGGTGGAATTTGTGCCTGATAGGCAGGCCCCCCAATCAAACCAGACACATTATAGATGTAATTTGGGCACAGCAATCAAATTGGGACAACGGCGGTACCAGAAAAGGTATACTGTTGTCCCTTGACCTGCACAAGGCCTCTGACTCTCTGTCTTGGGATTGTCTCTTTCAAGCTTTGCAATGGTATGGTTTTGGACAGAACTTTCATAACACACTTCATGCTTTATACAGTTCACCAATAGTTCGCTTGTCCATTAAGGGCTATAGTTCAGATTTTATCGCCATCCACAGGGGCACCCAGCAGGGATGCCCATTATCTCCGATTCTGTTCATATTGGCCCTTGAACCATTAGCTATTAAACTTCGAAATAACCCGGATATTCAGGGCATTCCTTGTGGGGAAAAGATACATAAATGCGCTCTATTTGCTGATGACCTTCTGCTGCTACTCACATCGCCTAGCACATCAATCCCCAATTTGTTCGTGGACCTACACAATTTCACCCTTATATCAGGCTTCAGAGTCAACCTTACTAAATCGTTAGCACTTAACCTGTCCCTAGACGATCGCACACTTAGTACCTTGCAACAGGATTTTGTATTTAAATGGCAATTTGATTCTTTACCCTACTTGGTATTCTGCTGACCCCATCTCTAGAGACCCTGTACTGGAAAAATTACCCTCCATTGCACAAGGAATTGTCAGGACACCTGGATAGATGGGCTTCTAGTCCCCCCTCTTGGTTTGACAGGTTGCACTCAGTTAAAATGAATATTCTACCCAAGGTGTTGTATTTGTTTAGAGCCTTACGGTAGAGAAAAACCAATCTGATTTGACTCTTTCCAACGGAAATTTTAAAGTTTGTGTGGGGAGATAAAACACTGACAGTGAATAGGGGCACATTATATATCCCCAAAATTAAAGGAGGTTTGGGACTGCTCAAGGCTGCCCCCTCCCCAGTGAATGAGGTTGAAGTCCTCTTCCCTCCCGACAAAACAGATCAGTCATTTGATGTGGTTGAGAGCAGGAGATAGACCGACCATACTCTGCCCAACACTATCTTTTTCTCTTAGCCTCTGGGATAGATTGGCAGCCCAACACGGTTTTAAATCCCCACACACACCCTTGGCACCGATACTGGGCAATCCCACCTTCATCTCCCAGGTCTCGACCCACATACTTTTTACCAGTGGGCGGTTTTGGATACACACATATAACTGTCTACTCTCTCACCCAGATGAATCTCAGGAAAAGCCCACTGGAGGGGGCACCGAGACCAGTGCAACGGTTGATAGCATTCATTTTTTCGGCAGCTAGAATTTCCATTGCACGGTCTTGGAAGTCTCCTATTTTATCTTTTGAGAGCCAAATTGACATGGATAATGAAAAATGAACTCCTGTCGGCACTCCTACAAGAACTTGGGATCCATGGATCAGATACCTGTTGGGACTCCACGAGACAGTCTACCTGCCAAGATGAGATGAGAATGTTCCTCTATTTCCCCCCCCCCCTTTTTTTTTTCTCTCTATTTTCCTTTCTTTTTCTATTTTTTGGTTGAGTTTATTGGTGGCCTGCCCCTATGTGGTGGGCCTTTATGCAATGTCAGGACTTTATTGATGTGCCTTTTCTTCTGCCTGTAACACTGGTACGAGCCTAGATGTCTCTGTTGTTGGAGTTGTTATGTTTTTTTTTTCTTTTTCCTCCCATATGTTTTGAGGAGGTATTTGTACTTTACTGAAAAATCAATAAAAACCTATTGAAAGTAAAAAGGAACCAAACAACAATATGATAATAAATGGCTTCATGCAATCACTATACTTAAATGAAATACAGTTTTTTGGCATGATCAATCATGTTTTCAATAACAATGTCAAAATGTCATGATTTCTGCCAGGGTATGCAAACCTTTGAGCACAACTGTATAACTTTGAGACTCTCACTAGCAGGCCAAAGTAGCACAACAAATAGCACCAGTAGCACAACCAGAAGCATCAATACTTACCATCTTTAGAAGGCCTAGATCTGTAACACCAAGAATTTGGGATACTGGAAGAATCAAGGAATAACTATAATAAAGAAAAACATATATATCCCCCCCCCTTTTTTTTATTACTTCTATGTTAAGTTGTTTTAAAGAAAATGGATATCCCACAACTAGACCATGTCTGACTCTGTAACACAGTAGCAGTAGCTACACTCTTCAGTTGAGCAGGGTGACAGACCGTGTCCCACTGTCTATTATAATGATTATAACTTTGTACAATTTACACCATTCTTTGTTTTTTGTGTATGCCAATTGTAAGATGCAACTATTGTAAGATGCCTGAAATAAGGAATACAAAAAAAGGAAAAAACAAATGAATGAGAAAAGGTAGGCAAATTATGTCATGGGAGAGGGAAAGGCAGCACAAGGAGCCAATCTGTGTGCTGTAGTGAAGTGAGCATGCTCATAGGAGGAGAGGACAGAGTAGATGAGATATCAGTGTGCTGTTTCTCCTTTTACTGACCAGTCACAGGGTGAGGGTGGGGAGGAGATCCATAATTGAAAAAATTGCAGTTAAGAAAGATTAGGTCTTCTTCCTTATTAAGCGCTACAGTGTTGTGTTAAACCTGGGGCACCAGCAAACACTGAAACATAGGCAAGGATTACAATAAAGAAGCTCCATACTGAGTACATTGCTGGTGTGACCGAAAGGATCCACAAGTGACATTTCATTAAGTTCTGTTGCCCCAAGTGAGGTGAGATTTGGTAGATTGCATTGCACCACAATGTACTGCATGGCATACTTTCTTTCAGCGCACACCACCACAGGACAGTGGTGTGAACTGGCCCCTTATGGAACAAGGCTTTTTTCCTTGTCTTGCATTGGGACTTGCACTGACCCTTGCCATTAACTGCTGAAGACTGAGAGTTTATTTTCGTTTTACGTGTGCTGTGTACTGTATCCAGAGCAGGGACGGGACGGGAGGGGGATTGCAGAAGGGGCACCTGCCTTGGGCACTGTGTGGTCTTATGGAGGAGAGGGCGCAGGGAGCTTGTTAGTGCTCTGTTCTCCATCTGCCTGAATGACAGGAGTGATCATGCACCTGTCTCAGGCAGCTGGAGAATGGAGAACAGAGTGGGACTGCAACAGCTGCTGGAGGGAGGATTCTACTCTCTCCTCCCTCCAACAGAAACCTGAGGTTGGTAGGAGAAGAAGAGTAGAACAAGCACTAGCTTGGAGAGAAACCTTACTTACGGTGAGGGAAAGAAAAGGAGGTGAGGGTGGGAGGACTCCATTGGTGATATCTCATGCACCGCCCATACCGCGGATGGTGCGATTGTGAAGGTGGAAGACAGCTGTAATCTGGAGAGGAATGGATATGTCCACTGAGGCTCTCCCCTTGCCGCTCCCCCGGCGCCCGACCTCCTCCACATCGCAAACGCTATGATGGTACATAAATCTTTGCTGCAGCTCCAGCGCTTGTGATATGGAGGAGATCAGGTGCTGGAGGAGCGGCAAGGGGAGAGCCTCAGATGACCCATCCATTCCTCTCCAGATGATAGCTGTAAAGTAACCAGCGGGCACTTCGGTAGTATAGTATAGATGCGGCTAGCATCTGCGGGGTTCGGCTCCCACTGGGCTCCACCTCCAGCAGGAAGGGGGTTTACTGTGCAGTAAACCAACTACAAAAAAATCTGATTAATGCTCCACAAACCCTACTAACATTCTATATTCATAATACATTGAATATAAAGTTTGAGGCTGCTTTGACTGTTGAAATACATATACACTTTATTACACACAAATTCTTTAAAAAAATGTATTGCATGTATGCTGCATATATTGCACCTTAATTTGTGTGTATTTATAGAAGATTATGATTTTTGCATATCTTGTGGATATATATGGAGGCTTTAATTTCACCATGGTGTGTTTTTAAAATTTGAGTATAAATAAAGTGCATATGTTATATTTCAATGGTCATAGCAGCCGCATATTTTTATATTTCATTTATTATGAATAGAATGTTGGGTGGTTTATTGAGCTCTTATTAGGCTTTTTTGGGTTACATATTAATCTTTACCAAGAGCTCCTACTTCACCTACTACTGATCTCTAAAGTCTTTGTCACTTACTTCTGATCTCTGACCTCTGCCTCACTTAACTACTGGTCTCTAACCTCTGCGTCACTTACTACTGATCTCTGACCTCTGTGCAACTTGATACTGATCTCTGACCTCTGCGTTACTTGCTACTCTGACCTCTGCATCTCTTGCTACTGATCTCTGACCTCTGCGTCACTTACTACTGATCTCTGACCTCTGCGTCACTTACTACTGATCTCTGACCCCTGCGTCACTTACTACTGATCTCTGACTACTGACCTCTGAATTCTGCAACACTTAGCCCCTGCACTCTGCTTGCCTTTTAGTCGCGGGCAATATTCAGCGGAATAAAAGCCACACCCAGGTTTTGCTATGGTGTATTATGCACGCCACACTTTTTACATGCTCAAGAGGGCCCAGCTTACAATTCACACAGGCCCCATTACTTTTTACATCACATTTTTTACTGCTGGACAGAGTGTTACTTGTTTCGGTGCGGTATCCTGTATCCCATAGTACTTTCCCAACCCCCCCCCATTGGTATTGGGGGGAGGGGGGTCGCAGTCTGGCATCTTCACCCTGGGCACTGAATGAGCTTATCCCAGCACTGATCCAGAGTATGTTCTTTACTGGATTCAAGAGTGTGGTTTAAAATTTTATGAAAGGGAAAGGGATAAGTGGTATTAATTTTATATTGTTTATATTACAATATATTACAATTCAAGAAATATTGTTTGCAAATTGGATTGGGTGTGTAAAAGGATTGTGTAAATTATTGTGGGTGTGTTTACAATGTGTTGAAATTGTAGGCATTATTTTAAACCTTGAATCATGCTTTCCACATAGTTCAGCTACATACAGATGGGTGAGTTGACACATCTCGCTCTTCTATTACGGTTTTGTGACAATAGGTTTCTATGCAAAAGACATGTTGCTGTGTGCACTGCCAGTGAGATGAAATAGACAAAAGCAAAACATAAAATGCATCCTTCAGATGTTATCTATGATGACTCTCCTGTCTTCATTTAATTTCTAAAAACAAGTATAGGCTACTCACTTATAAAAAAATTGAGGGGGTTACTTCAAAACATGTACAGTCAAAACTTTTTAGATAGAATAGTGAAGGGTAAAAAAAAGTCTATCATATTATTCTTTGCTGTCTGTGTCCCACAAGGGAGCAATGCTCTTTGCATTCTGTCCTGGAGACACAATGAAAAATCATAGGAAATCTACACAAAGTGAGGGTAATTCACATCATAGCTATTTGTCATCATAATATCTGTCGCCACGGAAAAAGGTGACAACTGATGACAACTCTAAATCTTTGGATTTCCTCTCACTCTTTGGGTCTGTGGCAATGGTCACCAGGACAAATAGAGGGTGAATCTCCTTAGTGGGGGACACAGACAGCAATAAACACATGGCAAGGTGTCTAAACCCTCCCTACTTTTAGAAAGCAAAATAAGTTTTGCTTTTACATACAGTACATGTTAAGTTATAGTATTCACATAGTATTCATGTTGTAATCAATCAATTGCATGACTGGTTTTATCATTATTATTGGACACCTAGGGTAAACAAAGCAATCACACAATAGCTACCATGTCAGCCAGCTTAGTTTTTAAATGATGTGAACATATTACATTATGTGCAAAGTAAGTATTTTACGTTAATTTTTTACTTTAATCCATTGTCACAGCATACACGTTCATTGTGTAACATCAGCTTTGTGACAACTATACAAACAACACCTATTTTAGCCATTCCAATACAAGTTAACTCATAAAATCTCCCACATGTTGTGAGTATTGCCTGTCTGTTGACCATCGCTTTCCACAACTTCCTGAATGTCCTCCATGCTTTGCAGCTTTACTTCTGCTGTTCAATTTCTAAGGACTACATATCCCATGGTACCTTGTGGCATGCAAGTACTGATTCCTGTACTGGCGTCACCTCCTGAAACACCTCTCAGCACTTCTTTATTTCTCTAGTCAGGCTCTGTGAATTCAGTGACACAGTAAAGTCTATCAACAGGGCACAGTGAATACATGTAACAGATTTCAAGAAAGTAAATGCATGTCACTAAGTAAATTTACAAACTTTAAAAGGAGAAAGCCAGAGATAACTGAAATACAATATGAAAATGAATATATGACTTTACATTTTGAACGTAGATATGCTTAACTTCATATAAGAAAATTGTTATTTATGTTACTAAACCTTGCAGTGTCTACAGCTAAATGTCTTGATGGACTCAAACACGACCCTAGAAAAATCTCTTAAGCACATAAAAAATGATATGTTTACTAGCTACACTGATAATTTAACTGATAAACAGCCACTGGATTAAAGTGCATACATATAAAGCTGGGTGTGCCCCTATGCAAACTGGTTTGGTATTCTAGCGAAATTAAAAAAACCTGTTAGCATTGCAGACATTGCGAAAGATTTAAAAGCTACGCTTCTGCATCGTATGCTAAGGAGAAGAAATTCAGCCTGTCTTCAGCCTTTCTATTGGGACACACTCACTTTGGAATTGCTGAGATGTTTTCAGTCTGCCATGAAGACTTCTAAGAAACATCTAACAGGTAAGAAATATTTTAAAACATTTTTAGGTATGCTGTGCAAACGAGAACACATAATAAACACATAGTGGTGTTTTCTCAAATCTGAATACACATGGTAATAAGTGAGAAGGCGACATATTGCCTCCCAGCCTCCTTTCCTCTGAAAAACAATCCACCGCAAATTGCTTTTCAGAGGGAGGTGGCAAGTGCTTCCACAAGTGTGAATAAGCCCTTTAATATGTGACTATTGTGTGCACATGGACATTTATAATGAACAGACAAAGTTAGAATGTAAGTGCTAATGAGCCTATGCACAGAATAATATAACAATTACGGATTAAGTTCCATTTTGTAGTTGCTGCAGGATGTACAACATTGTAGTCCACATATTTATATACCCATTGATTGGAAACTGAGACTAACATCTTGTTTGGTGTGGTGTTGCCTTTATGCATATGGACATCCATCAAGACCAGGGGTCTCCAAACTTTTCAAAGGGACATTTTACTGTCCTTCAGACTTTAGGGAGGACGGATTGTGGCCAGTGGGGGTAAAAAATGTCTTGGGTCCAGCATCAGTGATAATATAACATGGCCTCAGGGCTGGTGGTCAGTAGACATAGTGCCTCATCATTGGCATTAGTAGGAGGAATAGTACCCCATCATTGGTATCAGCAGAAGAGAAATAGTACCCTATTGTTGGTGTCAGTGGGAGGAATAGTGCTTCATATCATTGGAAGGAAGTGTTCCAAAAGCCGGATAAGGGCTAGCAAAGTGCCACAGTTTGAGACCCCTGATCAAGACCTATATATCTAAAGTATATACACAATGCGTGTTATTGAACTCATATGCTACAAATGTAAAGCAGAGCTCCAGTCAAAATGTAACTTTTAAAAAATGAACACTCACCTGTCCCTTGATCCAGCGGTGTCCTCCCCGCAGCTGGTTTCATTGACCATCCTCTCTCCACAGCGCCGGCAACTTGAGGCAGCTTGCGACTTCACAGCCAGGTGCCCATCGCACATGCCCAGTCCCAGAAGACTACATGGTGGGGGACTGTTTATTTTTTTTTACAAAGTTGTCACTTAATATATTGCTCACGCATGACGTGTATATGTAGAATAACACCCCAAGTATGCAACAACCCGAGTATGCAGGTACCACATGTGAGAGACATTTCGGCACCTCCAGGCTTTCGAAGGGCATATTTCCTCATGTCACTTCCTTCTACCTATCACAGTTTCGGAGGCCCTAAAATGCCAGGATAGTACAAGCACCCCCCCAAATGACCCCTTTGTGGAAAGTAGACAACCAAAAGGAATTTGATAAGAGGCATGGTGAGTATTTGCAGATATCATTTTTGTCACAGGGGTTTAAAAAAGAAAAAAAAGAAAAGAAAAACTACATTTTAATTTTCTTTCTTCGTTTTCCAAAAACTTGTGGCACGTTTTCTGCAAAATACTCACCATGCCCCTTAGCAAATACCATGAAGAGTCTACTTTTCAAAAAAGGGTCATTTGGGGGGGGGGGGGGGGCGCTTCTACTATCCATGGCCAACATTAGAAGTTTATGCCACACACCATCCACTCTACTAATCCCTTGAAGACCAAGCCTTTTATGACACTTTTTGTTTACATGAAAAATTTATTTTTTGCTAGAAAATTACTTTGAACATTAAATATTTTTTAAAGCAGAGGCCCTAGAGAATAAAATGGTGGGTGTTGAATTGTTTTTATATGTTACACAGTATTTGCGCAGCGATCTTTCAAAAGCAAGTTTTTTGAAAAAAAATACACTTTTTAGAACTGTAATGCACAAAAATTCATTACAGGTGAAACTCGAAAAATTAGTATATCGTGCAAAAGTTAATTTATTTCAGTAATTCAACTTAAAAGGTGAAACTAATATATGAGATAGACTCATCACATGCAAAGCAAAATAGTTCAAGCCGTGATTTGTCATAATTGTGATGATTATGGCTTACAGCTCATGAAAACCCCAAATCGACAATCTCAGAAAATTAGAATATTACATGCAATCAATAAAACAAGGATTGTACATAGAACAATATCGGACCTCTGAAAGATATAAGCATGCATATGTACTCAGTACTTGGTTTGGGCCCCTTTTGCAGCAATTACTGCCTCAATGCGGTGTGGCATGGAAGTTATCAGCCTGTGGCACTGCTAAGGTGTTATGGAAGACCACGATGCTTCAATAGCGGCCTCCAGCTCTTCTGCATTGTTTGGTCTCATGTCTCTCATCTTTCTCTTGGCAATGCCCCATAGATTCTCTATGGGGTTCAGGTCAGGCGAGTTTGCTGGCCAATCAAGCACAGTAATCCCATGGTAATTGAACCAGGTATTGGTGCTTTTGGCAGTGTGGGCAGGTGCCAAGTCCTGCTGGAAAATGAAGTCAGCATCCCCATAAAGCTTGTCTGTGGAAGGAAGCATGAAGTGCTCAAAAATCTCCTGGTAGACGGCTGCGTTGACCCTGGACTTAATGAAGCACAGTGGACCAACACCAGCAGATGACATGGCTCCCCAAATTAACACAGAGTGTGGAAACTTCACACTGGACTTCAAGCATCTTGCAGTGTGTGCCTCTCCATTCTTCCTTTATACTCTGGGTTCTTGGTTTGCAAAAGTTGCTCTCATCAGAAAAGAGGACTTTGGACCACTGAGCAACAGACCAGGTCTGTTTTTCCTTAGCCCAGGTAAGACACTTCTGACGTTGTTTGTTGTTCAGGAGCAGCTTGACAAGAGGAATACAACATTTGAAGCCCATGTCCAGGATCCGTCTGTGTGTGGTGGCTCTTGATGCACTGACTCCAGCCTCAGTCCACTCCTTTTGAAAGTCCCCAACACTTTTGAATGGCCTTTTCCTGACAATCCTCTCCAGGCTGCGGTCATCCCTGCTGCTTGTGTACCTTTTTCTTCCACACTTTTCCCTTCCACATAACTTTCTATTAATATGCTTTCATACAGCACTTTGGGAACATCCAACTTCTTCTGCAATTACCTTTTGAGGCTTTCCCTCCTTATGGAGGGTGTCAGTGATGGTTTTATGCACATCTGTCAGGTCAGCAGTCTTTCCCATGATTGTGATTCCTACTGAACCAGACTGAGAGACCATTTTATGGCTTAATTAGCTGATTAGAGTGGGACACTTTGAGCCGAGAATATTGCACCTTTTCACAATATTCTAATTTTCTGAGATTGTGGATTTGGGGTTTTCATGAGCTGTAAGCCATAATCATCACAATTATGACAAATCACGGCTTGAACTATCTTGCTTTGCATGTAATGAGTCTCATATATTAGTTTCACCTTTTAAGTTGCATTACTGAAATAAATGAACTTTTGCACAATATACTAATTTTTCGAGTTTCACCTCTATATTGATCAATTGTCTGATAAATTATAAAAGATGATGTTACGCTGAGTAAATGGATACCAAACATGACATGCTTTAAAATTGCGCACGTCAATGCAAAGGTGACAAACTACGTATGTTTTTAAAATCCATAGGCAACATTTTAAAAGCATTTACAGGTTACCACTTTAGATTTACACAGGAGGTCTAGTGCTAGAATTACTTCCCTTAATCTGATGTTCGTGGTGATACCTCACATGCATGTTGCAATTTCTGTTTAAATACCAACACGGGACCACCACTTGTGTTTGCTTTTGAGCGCGAGTACAGTGATGGGGGTAGGGGTGATTTTTTTTATTATTACTATTTATTTTGCTTTTTTATTTTTACACTGTCCCTTTCATTTTTTTTATTACTTTTTTTGTGATCACAGGGAATGTAATTATCCCCTGTGATAGCAATAGGCAGTGACATGAACTCTTTTCTGAGAAATCTGGGGTCTGTTAGACTCTAGATCTCTCTTCTGCCCTTGAAGCATCTGATCACACCAAGATCGGTGTGATCGGATGCTTTCCCAATTTTAAAATTGCGCTGTTTATATCTGGTGAAACGGAAATGATGAAATGCTTGTAGACTCCATTCTCTTAGACCAGGGGTCTGCAACCTTTAAGACATAAAGAGCCACTTGGACCCGTTTCTGAGAGGGAAAAAAAGACTGGGAGCCGCAAAACCATTGCAACATTTAAAACAAATCCGACACTGCATATATTGCAAAAAGCGCTCTGGTCATGAAGGGGGTTTAAGGGCCCAGTAAGCAAAGGGTTAATCAGGGCCACAGTGTATCGTCATAATCACAATCATAGCCTTAGGTCAGTGGTGGGCAACCTTTTTTTTCAACTGAGCCAAATCTCGTCAAAACCACGATTGAAATTTATTTTGAGAGAAACATTTTTAAAACTGAAAATACATCCCCCATATAGTAATTCATCCCCCCTATAGTAATTCATCCCCCATAGTAATTCATCCCCCACATAGTAATTCATCCCCCACATAGTAATTCATCCCCCACATAGTAATTCATCCCCCATAGTAATTCATCCCCCACATAGTAATTCATCCCCCATAGTAATTCATCCCCCATATAGTAATTCATCCCCCATATAGTAATTCATCCCCCCTATAGTAATTCATCCCCCATATAGTAATTCATCCCCCCTATAGTAATTCATCCCCCATAGTAATTCATCCCCCATATAGTAATTCATTCCCCATATAGTAATTCATCCCCCATATAGTAATTCATCCCCCATATAGTAATTCATCCCCCCCATAGTAATTCATCCCCCATAGTAATTCATCCCCCCTATAGTAATTCATTCCCCATATTGTGTCAATTCCCTTACCTTTGCTCCGCGCATTCCTCTCGCCGTGTTCCCGCGCCGTTCTGGTCTTCAGGGCGGACTGTGAGAGGAGAGGAGTTCGTCACGCTGCCCCGCCTACATCCTGACAGCCAATGTTTGCCAGCGGGCGCCCGGCACACAGAAGAGCTGCATGTGTAAAGAGCCGCGGCTTGCCGACCACTGAGCTACGGCAACCCTATTGCCTGTCACCTGGTGGGCAGTGTGCTCCGGAGCAAAGGTGAAAAAGAGCCGCGGGTTGCCGACACCCGTCTTAGACCATAGAGATGACTGGAGGCATTCCAGTCTCCAATTAGCTCTATTGTCAGCCAGCGGAACTGCTGGCTGTATTCTCGGATTCCCCTGTGGGAAGGGAGAGCACAAGAAAACCGTGGAGGAGGTGGGGGGCATCCCTTCTTGCTGCTTGTAAAAATGATCCAGTGGCTAATTAGTCGCTAGGATTGTTTTACAAGAAAGCCGATTGCCAGCTGAAAAAACGATACCAGGATGATGCCTGTAACGGCAGGCATCATCTGATAAAACCACTCAAAGTCCAGCGACATACCAGTACATTGCTGATTCTTGTTGGGCATATATGTAACATGGGCATATGATAAATTGGGTCTGTGGACCAATATGACCACAGGATTCCATGCAAATTGTCTGGCTGAATTTGGGTGGGCGTTGATGTATTGTTGTTCATATAAATTGTTTTGGCTCACAATCAATTAATACAAATCTTCTGTGAAAAACAGCAGAGGTGCTAAATGCTAATGCTGGCAGTGAACGGGGCTGATCCTGCTAACACTGCATTTTTGGGAACACTATCCTAAGGAGGCACTAGTATAGTTCTGTTTGTGATTAATATATTGATCCGTACAAACACTATACTAGTAATGGGGGTGATCATCAACCTATAGCATGCGTGCGATAGTGTGCGGGCAATCTAACGCTAGCTGATTCTGGCTGGGAGAGGAGCTAACAGACCCTGATGCTATCTGAAGTCACTAGTGGCAGTAATACAGTGATCAGTGATAAATTCTGTATACTGACACTGTAATATTGGCACTGGCTGGATGAAAGGGTAATTAAAGAGTTAATAAGGGCAATAAAAGGGTTAAATGTGCTAATATAAGATGTGTGTAAAATGTAAAGCTTTTACTCAGTGCTGTGTTCTCTCTCCTGTCCCTGGACCGCCATAAGGGGAAGTGGGGTGCACACATGCGCACACACACCTGGAAATAGAAAGCCACATTAGGGTATATGGCTTTGACCAGAGCCGCCGCTCACCTGCACATTGTGGGTGGGCAAGCCGAAAGTAGTTAAAAAGATAAAAAACAATTCTCTCAATATTTTTATTCTTTAAACGTTATTTTTTACTTTTTGTTTTTTAAAATACTTTCATCAGAGTACTACCATGTTACCACAGTAACATTGTACAACTCTGGGGGGTGATCAAGGAATTTTTCTTACACTTTGCATTGCAATATAAAGATTATTGCAACTGCAATGCAATGCTTGCTTTGAACTGTCATGAATGAGTTAAGTTCACGACAGCTCAAAATACTCCAGATGGTCACATGGTTCAGGGTGCTGTGCTTGGCTCCATGTATCATGTGAGAGTTGTGGGCCAATCACAGCTCACCAGGAAGAGAAGCAGAGCTGTTATGAATCTACTGGAAAGTAGTTAAAGCCCTCAAAAGGGGTACTTCCCTCCTCCCCTGTATGTGTTTCCAGCTACATACAGCGGGTAAAATAAGTATTGAACACATCACCATTTTTCTCAGTAAATATATTTGTAAAGGTGCTATTGCCATGCAATTTTCACCACATGTCGGTACCAACCCATGCAATCCATACATACAAAGAAACCAAAATAAATAAGTTTAAAAATTAAGTTATGTGTAATATAATGGAATGACACAGGGAAAAAGTATTGAACACGCTAACTAAAATTTATTTAATACTTTGTACAAAATCCTTTGTTGGTAATGACAGCTTCAAGACGCCTCCTGTATGGATAAACTAGTTGCATGCATTGCTCAGGTGTGATTTTGGCCAGTCTTCCACACAGTTTTCAAATCTTGAAGGTTCCGTGGGCCTCTTCTATGAACTCAAATCTTTTGTGCTTTCCATAGATTTTCTGTTGGATTCAAATCAGGTGATTGGCTGGGCCACTCTCGCAGCTTTACGTTCATTGAAATCAATCTCGAGTTTCCTTGCCTTTGTGTTTCGGATCATTGTCTTTCTGAAATGTCCGTCCTGATTTCAATTTTCATCATCCTGGTAGATGGAAGCATTTTTTTATCAAGAATGTCTTGGTACATTTTTCCATTCATCCTTCCTTCAATGATACGAAGTTTGCCAGTACTGTATGCAGAAAAAAAGCCACGCACCATGATGTTCCCACCTCCAAACTTCACTGTATGGTGTTTTTGGGATGATGTGCAGTGCCATGTGACCTCCAAACATGGCGTGTATTATGGCATCCAAAGAGTTAAATTTTGGTGTCATCTGACCAGACTATATTCTCGCAGTATTTCACAGGCTTGTCTAAATATGCAGCAAACTTTAAATGAGCTTCCACGTGCTTTTCCTTCAGCAATGGAGGCTTGCTTGGTGAGCGTGCGTACAGGCCATAGCGGTTGAGTGCATTACTTATTGTTTTCTTTGAAACGATTGTACGTGCTAATTCAAGGTCTTTCTGAAGCTCTCCACAAGTGGTCCTTGGCTCTTGGACAACTCTTCTGATAATTATTTTCACTCCTCTGTCAGAAATTTTGCGAGGAGCACCTGGTCATGGTCATGATGAAATGATGTTCTTTCCACTTCCGAATTATGGCCCCAACAGTGCTCACTGGAACATTCAGAAATTTAGAAATCCTTCTGTAACCAATGCCATCAGTATGTTTTGCAACAATAAGGTTGCGAAGGTCTTGAGAGAGCTCTTTGCTTTTACCAATCATGAGATGTTTATATGTGTGACACCTTGGTAATGAGACACCTTTTTATAGGCCATCATTTGAGACTGAACCAGCTGATATTAGTTTGCACTGACAAAGGGCAGGATTGCTTTCTAACTACTGATAAATTTCAGCTGGTGTCTTGGTCCATGCCTTTTTGCACCTCCCTTTCCTTATGTGTTCAATACTTTTCCCCCGTGTCATTCCATTTTGTTACACATAACTTAATTTCTGAACTTATTTGTTTTGGTTTCTTTGTATGGATTGCATGAGTTGTTATCGACATGTGGGTAAAATTTTATGTCAATAGCACTTTTAGGAATATATTTATCTAGAAAAATGGTGATATGTTCAATTTTTGTTTACCCGCTGTATTACCATTATTCCCAATAGTTCCGCGGAGTCTTTTAACCTCAACATTTTAGATCTATTTCTCTCTTAAAGTGTTACTAAACCCACAACAGTAAAATCAGTCTGTATATGCAGTAAAGCGTGCTTGATATACTCACTGTAGAACCTAAGGGGTTAATCCTCTGCATTGTGTAAAAAGGCTGTTTGATCCTGACTTTTCTGATCTGCCCCTTCTTCCTGTGTCCCCCTCTTATCTCCTGATAAAGACACATCGTGTGGAGTCACTCCGCACACACTCAGTTTGGTGTGTATTGCTAGAGAGGTTTTTTTTTCCTTTGGAGAGTGCATGTGATCAGCACAGGGCCATTCAGCATCATCCAGACAGAGGTCATGGGTTCTGCATCCTCCTAGAGCAGAAAGAAAACTCCTCCTACAAGCTTTAACCTGTACTCTACTGGACACTGATAGAAGTCACAAGACTGCTCTAACTGCTGATGAGAAAAGGTATTCAGCAGTTTATATTTACTAAAATATTTGCATTTCCATGTAGTGTGTACTGTGAGAGACCAGATATAGTGAATGCAGGGTCCTGGGTTTAGTACCACTTTAAATGATGACCTAAAACTATTGGGAAAGGTCTTGAGTTCCCAGATTAGTAGATACCTCCATACTCTCATTCATAGGGATCAAGTAGGATTTGTCCCAGGTCTCCAAGCAGGGCATCATATACTGTATGCAATGTAATCATAATTACATACTTACTGCACTACAGAAAAATCCTGAGTGTTTGACTCCCTTTCTTGGTTCTTGGGACTCTTTACGTTATGTACTGCAAAGCTAAGGTTTTTGGAGTCAATCCTTTTGTGGATAATGGCGATCTATTCCTACCCCTCAATTAAGTACGCTGGATACCATTCCTATCCATTCAACACCTTTCAAGGTACACAACAGGGCTGCATCCTTTCCCTGATTCCATTCATCTTGGCTATAGAAACTCTGGCAATTGCAATCATGGACAACCCAAGCATAACTGGGGTCTAGAATGCTGGACGACATTACAAAGTAAATATGTTTGCAAATGATGCCATTTTGGTCCTCACAAACCCTTTTACAACCCTCCAGTACCCCTTTCATAGTTTGTAGACATTTGGGGGTTTATTTACTAAAGCTGGAGAGTCCAAAATCAGACTCCCTTCTGCATAGAAACCAATCAGCTTCCAGGTTTCATTGCCAAAGCTTCATTGAACAAGCTGAGGTTAGAAGCTGATTGGTTTCTATGCAGAAGGGAGTCTGATTTTGGACTCTCCAGCTTTAGTAAATAAACCCCTTGGAGTCTTTGTGTTACTCAGTTTTAAAACCCTTAACCAAGGGGACAGTTTCCCACATCCAATCTCAATTTCCGTATCATTGGACATGTAATATCACCCTACCTAGGCGTTCACCTGACTCTTCACTACAATGCATTATTTTCAAAAAGCTATTACTCCTTAGGGCCCTTTCATTCTAGAATGCAGTGCGGAAAAGCCACGTTTCCTTTTGGCTTCTCACACTGTATTCCAATCGCACATCCCTTGAAAACTGCTGCAGGGGTCAGTGCAAAGTTAATGACACCCCAAACACAGTGAGTTTGCCTGCACTGGATCGCATGGTACAGAAGTACCATTTGATCCGGTTGCCATGCATTTCAAGAAGCAGTGCATGTATTACTTTTCAAAAACTCATTCAAAATGAGTGGGGCTGAAGTTGCACTGTACAGAACTGCATGTGAACACTGTGCAGTTCCTGTGTGATTCACATGCAGTTCTAATGTGAAAGGGACCTTATTGCACACCATTACTTCTCGTACACAGACATGGAAATGTTCATCTCTTTCTTGAATAGGTCATGTTAATGCAATATTAATGACCATCCTGCCAAAAGCCCTTTGGTACTTTCATACCAGACTGATCAGTGTTCCTTCCTTTTATTTGTGACCCCTTTAAAACCGGAATCTCTTTCATCTGAGCCTCCAAATGTCCTTAGATGCCCTGTCTCATCCTCTTCACAGACTCCAGGGGGAATTTGGGGGTCCCTTATCATAGTGATATATTATCAAACAACACATATCTCACTGTCAGGAATTGGTTTGCCTGCTGGTGGCACTGTGGTTCTCAGGCCTGAAGGTTGTAGTCATGGTGTTCATCAGTAGGGGTCTCCCAGCTGCCACCAGTTCCTAGCCATTAGTCTTCAATTGGTGCTGGAAGGGTATTTAGCCCCGCCTCTTATTGCATTTTGGGTTAGTGTTTTGCCTGCTAGCCAAATTCTTGCTTGTTGATTCCTACCTTATCCTGTACCTTGTATCCAGTACCCTGTATCCTATTACCCCCTCTCTGCTCCCCTTGTTTTCAGTCCCAGTACTGCTCATACCCTGTTTATATCAGCTTCACTCCATTTGTATATAGTGTATATAGTTAGTGAAGTAAAACCAAACCAACAACCTGTCACATTTTGTTCACTTTTGCTTTGCCAATGGTCTGTTGATGTTGGACTGGTGTTGTGCGCATTAATAAATCTTACTTTAACCATATTCAGATTGAACAAACAACAACAAACAAAATGGTGAAAATGCCTAGTGTATTATCTACCGCACTTTATTAAGCGATATAGCTGTAAATAAAGTGCTATAGATAATGCACTACGCATTTGCGTCCTTTTGTTTTTTGTTGTTTGTACGGTTTAAGATTACCCAGTCTGAGGAGGGCTGCAAAACTACAACCATCCAGTCCATGTTGCACTGTGGTTATCATATGTGTTAAAGTGGTTGTAAACCCTTATATATATATATATATATATACTATATCAAGTGACTGGCCTCATGTAATACACAGAGATAAAACAAATCATCTTACATAAGTTGTACTTGTTTATCTATAGCTGTCCTTCCCTACATTCAAAGTACAGAATTTACACATGATCTCTCAGCTCTGAAAAGCAGATATACAGTAGAGTGATATGCTTTGCTCATATTTCATGCATGAGGTTCTCTGTTAATTCTTGGTGCTAAGGTATCACATTTTCACCGTTCTAAACATATTCAGTCTGATTCCAGTTTCTTAAGTACAACTACATTGAACTGGTCATCCCTGTTGCTTGATACCATTCGATATCCCTTACACTCACAACTTTCCATATTACCTGCCACTTCAGATAGTCTCTTGGGGTGTTTTATAACTCCCGAAATGTGACTCCACTCCTATCTCAGCCTTGTTGTGGCTCCCACAAAAATCTCACCCATCCACTTTAAGTCCCTGATATCACATAGTCTGAAATTATTGGACACCATCTGTTATTCTGGAAATTTAATGTCTCCGTCTTACTTTTACTGAAATAAGCCACTTCCCCTAGGGACAGGAACAAACGAGAGCATTTGAATGTGGACTACTCACGTTTTTACACGTCCATGTAACATGTCCATCACTTCTTGACCTCTCGCAACTTTCCCTTCTAGGTCTAGGACTCTCTGCAGAAATATCATAGAGCATCCAATTCTGAATATTATAAAAATGTGAAAATTTGGCACTGCATAATGACTCTTGAGTAAACACTCAGATTTTCAGTTTACAAATACAGTCTTTAAACATACATATCTACACTTTCTTGTGTCACCCAGGCTTATTTCTATATGCTGAATTCAACATGCATGGCCCACTTTCATCTGTTTCCTGTGTGGTAAATTGGGAACAAGGCCTCACAGCCCCCGTGAGGACTGGAGCAAGATCTGGGTGAGAATCTGCACATAAGGTTCTCTTTTGGTGGTATTTGGTCTTGTCATAGCTCATGCAAACACAAAAAATACAGAGATAGGTGTTTCAGAGGTTGTTGCCAATGTGGTGATGTACTCCACATCTGGCATTCCTGCCCATAACTGACCACGCTCTAATCCAGAATATTTGAACTAATCCAAACTCTGTGTCACCTACTAATCCCCTTCTCCATCAATCAATCCCAGGCCTCTTTCCACACAAAAAATTGGTTATGTATTATTATTTTTATACAGGATTTATATAGCGCCAACAGTTTACACAGCGCTTTATGACATAAGGGCAGACAGCACAATTACAATGCAAATTAATACAGGAGGATTCAGAGGGCCCTGCTCATTAGAGCTTACAATCTAAGAGGTAGGATCGAGAGAAACAAAAGGTAATAATTGTGGGGGATTGGTTGATGGACAAAATACATGTACAGTTGTTACGTGGGGGCAGGATAGATCTCTCTGAAGAGATGAGTTTTCAAGGATTGTCTATAAGTGGACAGACATGGAGATAGTCAGACACATTGGGGAAGGGAGTTCCAGAGGATGGGAGCGGCTCTGGAGAAGCCCTGGAGGTGAGCATGGGAGGAGGTGACAAGTGAGATAGGGAGTAGGAGGTCTTGGGAGGAATTAAGAGAACGATTTGGTTGGCATTTTGAGACCAGGTTAGTGATGTAACTAGGGGCCGAGTTGTGGATGGCTTTATAAGTTGTGAGTATCTTAAATGTTATTCGTCGGGTGAGCAGGAGCCAGTGCAGAGACTGGCAAAGAGAGGTGGCAGACACTGCACACTTGGTAAGGTGGATGAGTCTGGAAGCAGCATTCATGATGGACTGTAGGGGGGATAGTCTATGCAAATGTAAGCCAGTGAGGAGGAAGTTTAAGTAGTGAAGCTGGGAGATGACTAGGGAGTAGGTTAGATGCGGTGTGGTGTCATTGGTAAGGAGGGGGTGTATCTTGGAGATGTTACAAGCTTTGTACAGTGATTGGATGTGGGGCCAAAAGGATAGTTCAAAAACCAGGATTACACCTAGCACCCTGGCATGTGGGGACAGGTTAATGGTTGAGCAATTGATTTTGACAGAGAAGTCAGTGGAAGGGGCATGTAGGGGAGGAAATAATATGAGCTCTGTTTTGGACAGATTTATTTTCAGGATGTGGTGTGACATCCAGGCTGATATGTCTGTTAGTAGATTAGTGATGCTTGAAGAGTGATGGAGAGAGCTCAAGGGTAGAGAGATTGATTTGGGTGTCATCAGCATACAAATGGTATTGAATACCACAGGAGGCAAACAACTGACCCAGAGAGGAGGTGTAGATTGAGAATAGGAGGGGTCCCAGAACAGAACCTTGGGGAACCCCAATGGAGAAAGGGAGAGGAAATAGAATTGTAAGTGACACTAATGGTGCAGTGGGATACCTAGGATGAGAACCAACAAAGAGCACAATCACGAAGACCGAAAGGAGTATAGTTTTTTGAAGAGTTGGGAGTGCTCCACTGTGTTAAAGGTAGCAGAGAGATACAGAGATACAGAATAGTGTCCATTGGTTTTAGCCATTAGTAGATAGTTTGTAAGTTTGAGGAGAGCAGTCTTTGTGGAGTGCTGAGAGTGAAATCCAGACTGAAGGGGATCAAGAAGGTTATTCTCAGTGAGGTGGTTGATCAGCTGGTTGTAGACCAGGTGTTCAAGGAGTTTGGAAGAAAAGGAGTTTGGAAGAAAAGATGAGTAAGGAGATGGGTCATAGGTTAAGATTGGTGGGGTCTAGTGAGGACTTTTTAAACATGGGGTTGACTAGTGCATGCTTTAGAGAAATGGTGAAGATGCTGGAAGAGAGGGAGAGAATGAAGATGTGAGTTAGTGATGTATCTTTGGTTAGATGAGACGGAGACGATAGCCATAGCTCGGAAAAAAACCTTTGTCCCTGTCACGGTCTCCCCCTCGCTCTCCGTCATCCTTCCCCCTTCTGTCATGGCTCCCCCCTCGCTCTCCTTCATCCTCCCCCCTCCCTTCCCCTTACAGGTCACTAGGTCTGGCACAAGCCTACATCAAAGGCTGTGCCAGACATCAGAGATCTACCCCCTATGGTGCGGTTCGCACCTCTCCTAGGCCGGATGCTGAGGAGTCTGACACCCCGCTGTGCCTGCACATGGATTTTCCAGGATGTGCTGGCCACCTGGGTGTCTCCGTGAGCCCCCTCCCCTTGTCTCGACGGGCACAGCGCGGCCCCGAGTTTCCCGCACTCTGCGCCCGCCGGAGACAAAGGCCACGCTCCCTGTGCGTAGCCGGAGTGAGGGGGCAGGGCTTGTTGCCCCGGAAACCCAATGCCGGGCCGGCCGTTGCCAGGGCAACCCGGAAGCGTCCTGCTCCGGCGATAAAAGACCGGAGCAGGACCCGGGTAGGGAGTTCATCCCGTGCTCGGGACAGGGTGCTGTGTGAAGTCTGAGCTGAGGCCAGACCCCACAGCCAAGACCCTGCCAAGTCCCTGCAGCCCTGTTGGTCCCCTGCATGAGAGAGAGAGAACAGCTGTGTGAGGTCTATGCCGAGGCCAGACCCCACAGCCCAGACCCCGCTGAGTGCTCTGCTGATCGCTGGGTCCCTAGAGGTTATTCCTGCCTGCTGCCGCTGTGTCCCTGGAAAGTGATCCCTGTCTGCTGACCGCTGTGTCCCTGGAAAGCTGAGTGCTTTGCTGATCGCTGGGTCCCTAGAGGTTATTCCTGCCTGCCGCCGCTGTGTCCCTGGACAGCGATCTCTGTCTGCTGACCGCTGTGTCCCTGGAAAGCTGAGTGCTCTGCTGATTGCTGGGTCCCTAGAGGTTATTCCTGCCTGCTGCCGCTGTGTCCCTGGAAAGCGATCTCTGTCTGCTGACTGCTGTGTCCCTGGAAAGCTGAGTGCTCTGCTGATCACTGGGTCCCTAGAGGTTATTCCTGCCTGCTGCTGCTGTGTCCCTGGAAAGCGATCCCTGTATGCTGACCGCTGTGTCCCTGGAAAGCTGTTCCTGCTTGCTGACCGCTGTGTCCCTGGAAAGCTGTTCCTGTCTGCTGACTGCTGTGTCCCTGGAAAGCTGTTCCTGCCTGCTGACCACTGTGTTCCTGGAAAGCGATCCCTGTCTGCTGACCGCTGTGTCCCTGGAAAGCTGTTCCTGCCTGCTGACCGCTGTGTCCCTGGAAAGCTGTTCCTGCTTGCTGACCGCTGTGTCCCTGGAAAGCTGTTCCTGTCTGCTGTGTCCCTGGAAAGCTGTTCCTGCCTGCTGACCACTGTGTTCCTGGAAAGCGATCCCTGTCTGCTGACCGCTGTGTCCCTGGAAAGCTGTTCCTGCCTGCTGACCGCTGTGTCCCTGGAAAGCTGCTCCTGTCTGCTGACCGCTGTGTCCCTGGAAAGCTGTTCCTGTCTGCTGACCGCTGTGTGCCTGGGAAGCTGTTCCTGCCTGCTGACCGCTGTGTCCCTGAAAAGCTGTTCCTGTCTGCTGACCGCTGTGTCCCTGGAAAGCTGTCCCTGTCTGCTGACCGTTTTGCCCCAGGAAAGCTGTTCCTGGCTGCTGACCGCTGGTTGTCCCTGGAAAGCTGAGCACCGTGAGGGTCCCTGTCTGCTGACCGCTTTGTCCCTGGAAAGTTGTTCCTGTCCGCTGGCTGCTGTTTGTCCCTGGAAAGCTGTTCCTGCCTGCTGACCGCTGTGCCCTGGAAAGCTGAGTGCTGCACGGGTCCCTGTCTCCTGACTGCTGTGTGCCTCTGGGAAGTTACCCTTGCCTAAACCATGAGTGTTCATATTCTCCTGCCTGAACTGCCCCCCTTGAATCCATATATTGCCCTGTCTGGACTGCCCCACTGAATGCACCCATACTTTCCCTGCCTGCACTGCCCCATTGAATCAATTATCCTTGCCGGAACTGCCCACTTGGATTAATACTTGCTCGGACTGCCTATTGCGTGTTTGGATTATCGTAGCTACCTGGACTGCCGCCCGAGTGCTACCCGAATCGCCCTATCGTGGGCCCGGATTATAACTGTTTGGACTCTTCCCCCCTTTTTGGGTACCCGGATGCTACCTTCCTACCCTGATTGAGTGTCTCTCCCATTTCAATAAAACTTTCTGTGTTTATCATCCTCCATGTGCGTTCTGTCCTGCCTACGCTTCCGTCAAGTCCCTTTTCAAGCACCCAAGACCAGGAAAAATCTGATGTTGATCAATGAAAACTTGTCTAGTATTCTTAGTGACTTACAATTCCTTTATATGGAAACCATGGCATAATTACAACCTGCCATCTCTGCATAATTCTAGCCTGGCTATCTATTTGTCCCAATTCTGTGGGGGACACATCCCGTGTTCCCCATTTCTCCCCCTTCGCCACTCTGTTCTTTCCCTCAACCTCCTCTTTTTCTGCACTCTTGTTCTTTCCTTCCGAGTTCACCAGCTCATGAGTCAATCTGACCTACTTAGTGGCTTGTATTTTTTGTTCAGTTTTTCCTGACCTGGGAAACTGGAAATAATTGAGTTTTTTTTTGTAAACATATTTAATTTTTTTTTCAGATGGTTTGGTCCTTGGGTGGGCATATCTGTTGCTGTTATTACTGCCTAAACAAATAAAGAGAATTGAACAAAAAGTGTTTTGTTTGTAGTGACACATCTAATAAAGACTTCACCTGTAAATTTTGCTGTGAAGAAAATAGCCAAGGAACCTATAGTCAATAGTCAAGGACATTATTCTTGCATGTTCTTTAATGTCTTTTTTTTTTTTTTAACTAGAAATCTAATAGACCATATACCTCCTGGTGCTAGTAAGTGTATTCAAAAAACACAGCTTCCTGGGTGCTTCCATACTTTCCTGAAATTCGTCTATAAATTTTGGGCTAGAAAAGCATAGAAAATGTGGAGTAGATTTTCATCTCATTACATATGTAGCACCATCCTAGCTAGGCTGCTAGGTAAATTTAGTTTTTGGTTCCACTGTAGTGAGTGGAGCAGTTATTGATTGTTTTGGTCTGATCAGGGTTTCCTGAGCTAAGAGCTTGATTGCTTCCCCCTTCCCCTGAAAGAAGCTTCCAAGGCAAAGAGAGGGAAATTCAAATGATCCGTTAAATATAGCTCCAGCCAATCCCTAGGAAGTTGTGTCCAGAAGGTGGAAGAGGGGGTGATAAATGTTCAGGTGGCCTGAGCAGATTGTTCTTTCTCCCAAGGAGGATTACAAGCCTTAGGGGGGTATTACCCCTAGGGACAGCTGAAGTGAGTTAAGGATTACAGTCTGGGCCTCAGCAGCTGTTGGGCTAATGGCCAGGGGACAAATTACCAGGGGATTATATTTGCTGGAGGGCACTATCCTAAAGTACTGGTCGGAAACAAGGATCTTTTATCTCCCTCACTGAGGATCTACCAGTGGAAGCTGGGTGGCAGACAGCTCCTGGGACACTGTGAGTAAAGACTTGGCTGTGGGACTTCACTCTATAGGATCTGATCTAGAGAAGGTTTTTCTCCCTCTCTGGAAGTGTCTGGTGGAAGCTGGAAGGTGTGCAGCTGTCCCGGGTATTGTGAGTACTGACCCTGAAAAGTGATCCTAGGAGACTGTGTGCTTTCGGGATGCAAATGCCAGGAGGTAGCTATAGACTGGAAAGGCTCATATTAGGGTTTCAGAGTACTTACGTTCTATTATCAGAATCCATGTATGGGAGTTTAGAGAATTTTTTTCACCCTTTTAATGGTTGAACTAGATGGACGTGTGTCTTTTTTTTCAACCGGAGTAACTATGTTTTCGCCTGTTATTGTGCAAGCGTGCTGGAGTATCCCTCTCCTGCTTAAAGTTCTTCAAGCAATAAATATCAAAAAGACATCCCTTAGACTGAGCTACTAGATCTAGTGTGCATGGACTGGTGCTTGTGAGGATAGGCAGCCTATGTACTATTTGGAAAGAGCCAGCTATTACCAGCGGCCCCCATGGGGGCATTGCTACATATATTGTTTTCCACAGTGAATACAGTGATTAGTAAGCATCAGTGTAACATTTTGTATTTGAAATTGCTCACAGTTCTATCATTACCGCTTTACAGCTATCTTTCCAGTTCTATATCACAGTTTACAACTTACATCAAGTGTTTTGGTCTTTGCAGGATGGAAGATTAGAGCATTGTTAGCCACAGTGCTATGCTGTGCAACCATATATTACATGAACTATGAAAACAGACCGCTAAGGTAAGATACAGTTGTGACCAAAATTATTCAACCCCCAATGCTGTAAAGGGGTTTAGGGACTATAGTGTACATTTGGAATTGTATTCAGAATCAAATCCTACAAGGACGTTGTAACTACCCAAATGCAACTAAAATGACATCAATTGTTTATGTAATACAGTAGTAAATGGTTCTTATGTGGTTTCTTCATTGCCACAATTATTCAACCCCTTAAAGACTACCACTCTGAAGAACAGAGGTTCATACAGGTGCTTTCCATCAGGTATTGAAAACACCTGTGGATGTCACCGAGCAGCAATCAAGCATAATAAGCACCAATTAGGCAGCTTTAAAATGACTGTGATACTCAGCTCCTTCTAGACATTTACTGGTGTGGTTACAAACATGGTGAAGGCAAGAGAATGGTCCAGGAAGACAAGAGAAGAGGTGATTTCTCTTCACAGGAAGGGCAATGGCTATAAGAAGATTGCAAAGATGTTAAACATACCAAGAGACACCTTAGGAAGCATCATTCGCAAATTCAAGGCAAAGGGCACTGTTGAAACGCTACCTGGTCGTGGCAGAAAGAAGATGCTGACTTCGACTGCTGTGCGCTACCTGAAGCGTAGAGTGGAGAGAAGTCCCCGTGTGACTGCTGAGGAACTGAGAAAAGATTTGTCAGATGTGGGTACAGAAGTTTCAGCCCAGACAATAAGACGCACACTGCGTAATGAAGGCCTCCGTGCCAGAACTCCCAGGCGTACCCCCTTGCTGTCTCCAAAGAATAAGAAGAGTCGACTGCAGTATGCCAAAAGCCATGTGGACAAACCACAAAAGTTGTGGGATAGTGTTCTGTGGACTGATGAAACAAAATTAGAACTGTTTGGGCCCATGGATCAACGCTATGTTTGGAGGAGGAAGAACAAGGCCTATGATGAAAAGAACACCTTGCCTACTGTGAAGCATGGTGGAGGGTCAATCATGCTTTGGGGCTGTTTTGCTTCTGCAGGTACAGGGAAGCTTCAGCGTGTGCAAGGTACCATGAATTCTCTTCAGTACCAGGAGATATTGGATGGAAACGTGATGCAGTCCGTCACACACCTGAGGCTTGGGAGACGTTGGACCTTTCAACAGGACAATGATCCCAAGCATACCTCCAAGTCCACTAGAGCATGGTTGCAGAGGAAAGGCTGGAACATTTTGGAGTGGCCATCGCAGTCACCAGACTTAAATCCGATTGAGAACCTCTGGTGGGACTTAAAGAAAGCAGTTGCAGTGCGCAAGCCTAAGAATGTGACTGAACTGGAGGCCTTTGCCCATGAAGAATGGGCGAAGATACCCGTAGATCGCTGCAAGACACTTGTGTCAAGCTATGCTTCACGTTTAAAAGCTGTTATAACTGTAAAAGGATGCTGTACTAAGTACTAAGATTGAATGTCACTTGGGGGTTGAATAAAACTGATAATGCTGTGAGCACAGAAAAGACATTTGTGGTTATTTCATTATAACTGTTATGTTATATTTGTCTGACCTACAAGTGCCTCTTTAATGTAAATGTAAGCAAGATGACTGAATGATCAAAAGCAATGTCAAACTGGCCAAAACACTCAATTTCAGTGGGGGTTGAATAATTTTGGTCACAACTGTAAGATGCTTTTTGTATTTTTGAGAATTAAATATTTGCCATGAAGTTTTGGAAAACTAAACACTATGCTGTTATACATTAAGATAGACATCATGACAATTACTAAAGCAAACTTTAAAGCGGAGTTCCACTCACTCTGTAAAAAAATAAAAGTCAGCAACTACAAAAACTATAGCTGCTGACTTTTAAAAAACAGCCACTCACCTGCCCCACGATCCCGCGGTGCCCCCGCTGCAGCCCGTTTCACCGGCTGTCCTGTATTCCAGGCGCCGGCATCTTCGGTGTGGGCACCCGGCTGTGACAGCTTGCAGCTTAACAGCCGGGTGCCCACTGCACATGCGCAAGTAGCGCTGCGCTTTCTGAATGGCCCTGTTATCTTCTGGAACCTGTCACGTGTCCCACAAAACGGGGAGGGAGGGTAGAAGGACAACTTCCGCTTCCGACCGCTTGGGCGATCGTAGCGGAAGTGGGAACCTGTCAATTTTGGGTACCTGCTCCCCTCCCTGCTTCCCAAAGTTGCCAATCCTTAATGGGGAGTGGGGGACCAATCTTTAAAGCAGAACTTCCCCTTTTGGGTGGAACTCCGCTTTTTAAAGTAAAATCTCCTTGACTGACTACAGCATTACAGTGCTGTACTGTACAATTTACGTTCCCTGCACATAACTGTTCTGTTACATGTCAGTTTTGAGACTTGCACATATTGAGGGCTGGCTAGTACTTTCCCACAGACCCCACATGGCAGGAGGAGATGGATAAGGAAAAGCCATGCACACTATCAGGAAGTGATGAAAATAGCATCTTTAGGACTGGTTTACACCACTTGTACTAGAGTGGTCATATAAATGTACATGCAGACAACAGCGGGTAAAATAAGTATTGTACACATCACCATTTCTCAAGGTAAATACATTTCTGAAAGTGCTAATGACATTAAATTTTCACCACATGTTGGTAACAACCCATGCAATCCATACATACAAAGAAGCCAAAACAAATAAATTCAGAAATTATGTTATGTGTAATACAATGGAATGACACAGAGAAAAAAAATATTGAACATGCTAATTTGAATTTATTTAATACTTCATACAAAATCCTTTGTTGATAATGACAGCTTCACGACGCCCCCTGAAACTAGTTGCATGCATTGCTCAGGTGTGATTTTGTCCCATTCGTCCACACAAACAGTCTTTAAATCTTAAAGTTCCATGGGCCTCTTCTATGAACTCTGACCTTTAGTTCTTTCCATAGAGTTTCTATTGGATTCAAGTCAGGTAATTGGCGATTGTGGTGATGGGCCATTCTAGCAGCTTTATTTTCTTTCTTTGAAACCAATTGAGAGTTTCTTTGGCTTTACGCTTGGGATCATTGTCTTTCTGAAATTCCCATAATTTTCATCATCCTGGTAGATGGCTGCAAATTTTTATCAAGAATGTCTTGGTACATTTTTCTATTCATTTTTCCTTCAACAACATGAAGTTTGCCAGTACCGTATGCTAAAAAACCGCCCCACACCACAATGTTCCCACCTCCAAACTTCCCTGTTGGTATGGTGTAATTGGGGTGATGTGCAGTGCCATTTGACCTCTGAACATGGTGTGTATTACGGCATCCGAAGAGTAAAATTTTGTTCTCATCTGACCAGACTATATTCTCCCAGTATTTCACAGGCTTGTCTAAATGTGCAGCAAACTTTAAACGAGCTTCAATATGCTTTTTTTTCAGCAATGGAATCTTGCTTGGTGAGTGTGCATACAGGCTATGGCAGCTGAGTGCATTACTTATTGTTTTCTTTGAAATAATTGTAGCTGCTAATTCCAGGTCTTTCTGAAGCTCTCCACAAGTGGTCCTTGGCTCTTGGACAACTCGTCTGATAATTATTTTCACTCCTGTCAGACATCTTGTGAGGAGCACCTGGTTGTGGTGCTTATGGTGAAATGATGTTCTTTCCACATCTGGATTGTGGCCCCCAACAGTGCTCACTGGAACATTCAGAAGTTTAGAAATCTTTCTGTAACAAATACCATCAGTATGTTTTCCAACAATAAGGTTTGCAAAGGTCTTGAGAGAGCTCTTTGCTTTTACCCATCATGAGATGTTTCTTCTGTGACACCTTGGTATTGAGACACCTTTTTATAGGCCATCAGTTGAGACTGAACCAGCCAAAATTAATTTGAACTGACAAGGGGCAAGATTGCTTTCTAATTACTGATAGATTTCAGCTGGAGTCTTGCCTTTCCATGCCTTTTGGCACCTCCCTTTCTTTGTGTTCAATACTTTTTCCCTGTGTCATTCCATTTTATTACACATAACTTAATTTCTGAACTTATTTGTTTTGGTTTCTTTGTATGTATGGATTTCATGGGTTGTTACCAATGTGTGTTGGAAATTTCATGTCAATAGCACCTTTAGAAATATATTTACTGAGCAAATGGTGACATGTTTAAAATTTATTTTACCTGCTGTATTACTCCAATTTGTTTTGTGTCTTTAATGCAAATGTGTTTCAACTGAAATAAATGGAAAGCATAAAAACACATCAAGGCATTTTATAACATGCTTTGAGATGTATGTCAACAAGCATGCGCGTTGACCTGAAAAGTGATAGATTTCAATAGAAAATGTATCTGCCAGAAAATGGATAGGTGTGAATGCAGATGTAAAAATACTAAAAAAAAAAAAAAAAAAAAGCATTAATGAGACTCTAATGATCACAACATACTGCTCATACTGCTGCCAGTAGTGTGGCAATATAAAGTAGAACTAAATCCTCCTATCCTTTACTGCCAAGGAAGCAAGCACCTTAGCCTTTGTTTGATCCACAGTTGCAATGGTACTGCACATGAGATTACTTATGACACCAGTCACTTGATGGCTTGATAGTTTAACTGAGAGCACATACAACTGTGACTATTAGCATTCACAGTATACCTTGAATGTAAATGTTTTCAGAACTAAACCCATCAATTTAACGTAGTTACAATTACTGCATTAGGGTTAAAAACCTTCCATGCTCAGCTCTCCCCAGCCCCTGCTAAATACTTACCTGAGCCCAATCTCAATCCAGTGATCCACTGCTCTATACCTCTCCTTACAGGTTCAGTGACAGCAGCAAGAGCCAGCACTGTGTGTGTCAATGGATACACAGAGTCCGACTCGGAAGTGAGCCTGCGCATCTGCCCTCATAGTAAGCTCTTGCTATGGGAATAGATACTGAAGAGGAGGGGAGAGCATCGGTGGAAGACCCCAGAAGAGGGGGTTTGAGGCAGCTCTATGCAATACTATTGCACAGAGCAGATGAGTAGAACATGTTTATTCTTTTAATTTAAAAAATATAGCTTTACAATCACTTTACCCAATTCCCGAAAAAAAAAAGTTATGCTTAAGGCATGCCGTGAATGATAGCTGTCACATTTGCTTGTGTTGTCAACCAAATTGTTAAACCATGAAATGGCTAGTGTCATAACTGATCCCATGATCCACTTTAAACTCCTTCTTTAAATGGTCAGTTTACACAAAACTGATACTTTTAGCCTGGGGCTCCTAGATAACAACCTACCAGTTTTGTAAACTTAGTCCTCCTGAGTTTATAGTTCTGCTACCAACGGCCACAGTGCTCCACTGTTTTAGATGCAAGAAGCCAGCATTATTAAAAATAGTGAGCAGCGCTTGATGCAATACTCATCTTCAGTCAAGAGCTGCCCCTTTATTACAATTTTGCTATCACTAGGTTTCTGGGTTGAATGTTAGCCAACATCATTCAACTTACTTCTAAGAGCACAGACTGTTTATAGACCTACCCACTTGGGTGGCATTATTCCTCAGTCTTGTAATGTGTCATTATGTGACAAACCATTTAGTGCAACAGTATGGACCACCCACTACCACTTCCAGAAATGTGGATTCCTGGATGAGCCAAAGACCCTTATATACACGCACATACACTTTTTTAGTTTTTAGCATAAAAAAAAGCCAATCTGTGCAATACTCACCTCCTCTTCAGGCCTGACTCCTAAATCCATTTCACCACAGGATGTCTGCAGTCTTGTAGGTAGAATGACCCAAGAGACTGAGCACGCCCAGTGAGTGCAGGACATTATGGGACTGCCCATGTGCAGGCATCATCTCAGCACCCTGCACTCACATTGTATTGATGCAGAGAGCAGTCCTGATGTTATCACGACAGCTCTGTTCTCTGCCATCATCTGGGATCCCTCACCTCTAAAAGAAAACACTAAGAGGCCCCTGTGCATTACATGACCAGCTTGAAGATATATGGAAAAGTATATTAAAAAAGAAAGCAGGAAGGGATTTCAAAAGAGAAAGAGGGGAGCCTGTATCCCAGAATTAGGCTTTAAGCCCCAATATCCATTTAACTAGCAGATACATGACATTCACTAGGGCAAAGGCACAGACTTAGAAAACTGCCCTCAGTTTTTGTTTACATTAGATCTAATGGATCTTGTTGGTTTGTACTTCACAAAAGGTCAGATCAGTATATCGCGGGGACATGCAGTCCAGGATATGTGGCTTCTAGAGCATCGGCTGTCATTAGCAAGTAAGTATGCAGAGTAAAACTAAACCCTAAAATCTATTTTCTATATGAAATAAACAGTCATTATTAAAAATTTTATGAATGTTGAATCAGAAAAAAGGTCTGAGCTTACTGAAGAATACTTTATACGACTAGGTGTGGTTCACCGTACAGAGAAGTTTTCCTCCTGTCCTCTCTACCTTCTGTTTATCTTCAGTCTCCTCCCTGCTTCCACAAACATCCTTTGATATTTGCTTCATCCACCTGTAAGCACGTGCTTTCAGAAGGTGTTGTCATGATGTAAGAGCTGTTTGTTATTTTATTTTATTGTGCCCTATTGGTATTCCTTGTAGCACTGTATATTGCAATGGGGATTCATTGTACTGTTTAGTTATGTTGCCCTGCAGAATTGGTCCTGCGAAGGAAGGGTTAGTTCTGCTGGCTAGCTTTTCCTGGACTTTTTAGGAAGTACTGCCTTCTGCTGGGGCAAACAGTTAATAAGTTTTCATGCAGTCATTATAATCTCAGGTGTTCATGTGCCTGAGAAGTGCAAAAATACAGGAGATCAGCAATCTGTGAGGAGTCGTTCTATGCATGGGAAGGGAACAAGTACTGAGGCAGGAAGCAATTGCCATCTTGAGGCTTAACCACCCTCTATGGTAGCCCAGTTTGGGTTCAAGGGATATGCTTTCAATTTAAAAAAAACGTTCTTACCTAACAAAGGTATGACTACCTCAAGGGGCAATTAGGGGTACTAGTGAACTATCAAAGGGAGCACTTAGAAGAATATGTTCAGGAATGTGTATTGAAGATACCCACTCCAGCTTCAGGCCATTTCTAGCACTTTTTGTTTACATTTTAAAATCAATATTTTTTGCTAGAAAATGTCTTAGCAATCTTATCAATTAGACTCCAAATCTCTCCTCTGCACTTGAAACATTCAAAAACACCAAGATCTGTGTTTTTGAATGCTTTCAGAATTTATAAAATTAGTTTCTGAGAAGTAATGTCAGGTCTTCTCTTCTGGTTTACTATAAGTGAGAGCCGATCAAAGCCGATTCCGGCTCTGTTTGACGTGCTGGATAGTCATTCAGGACTCCTGGTAGGATGGGAGATCCAAAGAGAGCTGCACACGGTGGCAGAAGGGGAGGGATGTCCCATCCCATGGCTAGTTAGCTGCTCCAACTGCCTATTCAAGAGAGCTGACCACCGGCTCTAAAAAACAGTACTGGGGTGCAAGGCAGACTGACCATTTGGAAACTCGGGTACTGCCCGAGGGCCCAGGGTCAGTAGGGGGCCCCATGAGATGCCCCTGTTACCTTTTTCATAGGATTTTTTGAGTTTGGGCAAGGACACAGGGGCCCCATGATCCCCTATTGCCCGGGGGCCCCATGAGTTGTCAGTCCGCCCCTGCCGGGGTGATGTCTGCAACTGCAGGACTCACTCCAGTATAACCACCGAAAGTCCAGCGACTGATCCAGAAGTGGATATCATGTGAACTTTCCATTATTTTTCAACAACTTCAGTAAAGAATATTTATTGTTATTCAATTTGACCTGGTCTGAAGTCACATTAGGACAATCTTAAAGGGGTACAATGCAAGCATGGCATATCACAAGAACAGGGCTGAGTAAAGGGGTCAAGATGAGATAGAGAAGATGAAGTACAAATGTCTAACATGCAGTAAACCTTTTCGAAAGAGGCTATACTGCTGTTGCTACTAATTACATTACTAGTGTCAAATGCATAAGCAGCCAGCTGATCAAGAAGTGGTGACTTGGCAAAGGTGAGGCCCTGATAGGCTCCTTCCCTAGCAGTCAGAACCCCAATACTAGGTTTGACATTGTAGCACAGAGCATTCTAGGGAAGCAACCTGGGAGTCACGGAAGATGGACTACGGCCTCAGGAGAAGAGTAAGCACAGTTGATGTACAAGAGTACAAGTGAAGCATACGAAACAATGTCACTAGGAGTGAGGTGACAGGTTATTGGGATGATGAAATCCAGTACAGGCTCATTAGCACTGACTCAGAAAGGATTAAACAGCAGCTTCAGCCCACTTTTGGGGGCACAAGCAAGTGCTCACTCTGAGTCCCCATTTGGGTGTAGTAAACCTCACTCCGCCCACTTTATATACTTGTTTATCTAACAAGTCTGCAAGCAGGAGTTGCAAAATTGACCAAGCTTTTTAGTTATCTAGATGGATTTTTTTGATTAACTGTTTTTATCTAATGTTCTAAGTCCTATGACAACTTTTCCAGTTGCAATTCTGCTGCATTGTATTTTTTTACTCATTAAGAGATTTACAGCAACATCAGTAAGAGATTTACAGCAACATCAGTCAGATTCTAACTATTCAGTCCAAGAAAGAAAAGGCTTTTTGAAAATCCATACGGTTTTAACAATCTTCTTGTAGATTTTCATAAAGTTGACCAGTTAGGTACCCCAGTGTGCACAGACTAGCAGTCTAGAAGTGCAAATACTGAAATTATCTTTCATAATTTACCAGTTTCCATACATCTCTATGGAAGCCTATCATGTTGTAAACAGATGTATTGTTAACCAGATTAATATTCACTACAAGCTTCCTGAGAGTTAATGTATGCAAAATATAAATATACCATGCCAACAGAACAACAACACCTATCTATATGGAAACCATAAATAACTTTTCATGTAATATTATGTGTTATATTTCAGTTATTCCAACGACCACCCTGTCTTTCTACAGCTTAGTGATTATTTCTGGGTGACAAAACAGTCCAAATACTCCCTGCCGTACGGTACAAAGGACAGCGGTAAGCAGTGACAAAACACTGATTTTGTTCATGTTTAATAACCTGAAATACTGCATGATATGACCTATATCACAAAATTCAACAGATACGCAATCAGCTGCTTAGTACTATGTTGAGTACTGGGTTCATTTTTTTTTTATAACCATTAACACTATCTGAATGGAGTTTGTATGTTCTTGAAATGTCTGTACAGCTCTCCTTTATGTGTTCTAGCTTCCTCCAATGGCCCAAAAACATATGTAATGGTTATTAGGCAAAAACTGAATGTTGTGTTTGTACAATATATGGCTGGTGGGGATGTGTAAGATCCTTCAGTTGCAGGAACAGAACTGATAGGGATAGTTCCATACTATATACAGGTATTCTGCATTCCAGGCATTTGTCCTTGAAAGCTGTGGGCTATAAACAAGATTACCAATTAGTACAGTGTCCAGGCACAGCATATTTCAGACTGGGCTGCAGGCAGTGGGGCTAGACTTTGCATCTATGCCTTCCAGGAGCCTGAGAATGCAGGGATTTGACGCACATGAGCAAAACATCCAGTGGGCATATGGCCTTAAAGAGAAACTTCACCCGGCTAAGGGAAGACATAAAGTCAGCAGCTACAAGTGCTATAGCTCCTGCCACTATATGTGACCAGTACTTTAACCATTAATTTCCTCCTACCTCTGCTTAAAACCTATACATTTAGTGTATCTAGTGCACTATTTGCAAGCTCCGTGTTTTACACCCTCAAAAGCAGTATGTTTCTTAATTTCTGGGGATTTAATACTATTCTGGTATTTTTATTTTATGAACAAGAAAGGGTAACATGATTTTATCAAAATGTGTGGTATTTTTTCTTTTTTATAATGAAACATAAACAAAACAGCAGTTAGTAAAAACTACCTAAAGTAAGCTTTATCTGTCCAAAAATGATGTAAAATTAATTTGGGTACAGTGTTGCATGACAGAATAATTGTCAGTTAAACTATCACTGCGCTGAAAACTGAAAAGCGACCTGGTAATGAAGGGGTATTACATGCTGGTACTCAAATGATTAAACATGACACAAATGTACAGTAAAAGCAGTAGGAAAACTAATTATTTAACTAACTAGTCTACTTTATTTCAGAAGATGAAATAATGCAGGTGCTGGCTGCTACAAATCATTACCACATCCCAATCGAGCTTGAAAGGTAATGTATATTTATACATATGCAGAGCCTTTTTTCACAAGTGTCTTGCCCCCTATGCATTTGAAGATTACAGTTTGGTACTGGCACAGACACCTGAATAAAGATTCCTACAACACTTCACTTTTTAGGTGTCACTATAGAGGAAATGCAATGTCAGGGACAAATTCCATGTGAGGAACTTTTACAATCACAGTCCTGCTGATGCTTAGACCCATCTCCTTTTCCATATGTGATGTGGTTGGTACTGCACTGCCACTCCCCACAACTGTAGAAATATTTTTTCCTGCCACAGTAGAAAGGAAGAATAGCATTATGTTTATGTTAGGTAGTTGATCATACACGTATTATTACGTATTATGCGGTTTCTTTTAGGGTTGCACTGACACTGGTTATAGTATTGGTGCCGATACCGAATATTTGCTCGAGTATTCGTTCTTGTGCAAAGTGTTCCGTTACCCAATACTGATACTTTTGCAGTGCAAGTTGAGCCCATAAAAAATGAGTGGGCTCAACTCACACTGCAAAGAATTGCAAGTGACTCGAACAGGAATGCGATGAAATTCCTGTTCGAAACGCATGCGGTTTCTGACATTGCTCCTGTGTAAACCGCTTGCGGTGTTCACAGGGCCGGAGGAGATGCAGGAATTTCCAGGACCCCTGTAAACCAGCTTGCAGACCACACGTGGGTATAGGGCGGACGTGATGTCAGCTTGAGGGCGGACTTCCTATACATCTCCTTCAGCCCTGTGAGCACCGCAAACGGCCGTGGTTTTCCATAATTGGCTGGTCCCATGGGACAGGAACACTATGACCGTGCAGATGTAGATTTCACAAGCAAGATATGTACTTTTAACATGTGATTTGTTCTAACATTTTTTAAATAAAATGTTTGCCCATTGCTGCACTTTCTATACTGGGTTCACACAGGAGCAGCGCCCATTTTGTATGGGCTCATATTGCACCGCAAAGGTATTGGTACTAGGTATCGGCAAGTACTTGACAGAAACTATCGATACCCGTATTCCCCAGTATAAAACTGGTATCGGTGAAACCCTTGTTTTTTTAAGAACAATAAAAGATAATTTTTGCATCCTCGTACCAGTGCAATTTCAAAATCACTGTGATGTTTCCCACTGACTTAAAGTTTTACTATACCCAAGACAATGCATTCACTATATCTGGTCTCCCACAGTACACAGAACATGGAAATGCAATTATTTTAGTAAATATAAACTGCTAAATATCGTTTCTCATCAGCAGTATAAAGCAGCCTTGTGTTTTCTGTAAGTGTCCAGTGGTCCTATGAGGCTGCATGACCCCTCACCCCCTGTTTGGACATTGCTGATTTGCCCTGGGCTGACCACATGCACCCTCTCAAAGAAAAAAAGGCTCTTTAGCAATACACACCAAACTGAGCAGGTGCAGAGTAACTCCTAGAGCACTGTACTATTAGCTGATGGATTGGGGATGGTAGAAAAAGGGGCGGATCTAAGAAGTCAGGAGCAAACAGCTTTTTTTTACATAATGCAGAGGATTAACCACTTTGGTTCCACAGTGAGTATAAAAGCATGCTTTACTGCATATATAGACTGATTTTACTGATATGGGTTTAGTAACACTTTCAGATTTATTTTTTTAAGCCTGTATTTATTACTGTGACGCAGTCCGTCTGCAAATACAGTAATAAATGTGCTGCTATTTTAGCTTTTTACAGTTTAGAATAACATATGCAAATGTTTACACAGGACATACAATATGAAGTATATATTATAGTATAATTAACAATAAAGTACTCAATATTTGTACAATCATATAACAAATTTATAAAACATCAATTCTCTATGGGATGGAGGCAACCAGATGTTGCCAGATGTTGCCATAAACAGAACCTGTCAAGTGGAACCAATTGCCTTTAGAAGTTACCTAATTGCTAAATAGAGTCCACTTGTGTGCAATTTAATCTCAGTATAAACACTGTTCTGTGAAGCCCCCAGAGGTTTGTTAGAGAACATTAGTGAACAAACAGCACCATGAAGGCCAAGGAACACCAGACAGGCCAGGGACAAAGTTGTGGAGAGGTTTAAAACAGGGTTAGGTTATAAAAAATATCCAAAGCTTTGAACATCTCACGGAGCACTGTTCAATCCATCATCCAAAAATAGAAGTATGGCACAACTGCAAACTTGCCAAGACATGGCCGTCCACCTAAACTGACAGGACAGGCAAGGAGAGCATTAATCAGAAAATCAGCCAAGAGTTCTCTGGAGGAGCTGCAGAGATCCACAGCTCAGGTGGGAGAATCTGTCCACACTACAACTATTAGTCATGCACTCCACAAATCTGGCCTTTATGGAACAGTGGCAAGAAGAAAGCCATTGTTGAAAGAAAGCCATAAGAAGTCCCATTTGCAGTTGCGAGAAGCCATGTGGGGGACACAGCAAACATGTGGAAGAAGATGCTCTGTTCAGATGAGACCAAAATTGAATTTTTTGGCCTAAAAGTAAAGCGCTATGTGTGGCTGAAAACTAACACGACACATCACCCTGAACACACCATCCCCACTGTGAAACATGGTGGTGGCAGCAGCATGCTGTGGGCATGCTTTTCTTCAGCAGGGAAGCTGGTCAGAGTTGATGGGAAGATGGATGGAGCTAAATACAGGACAATCTTAGAAGAAAACCTGTTAAGAGTCTGCAAAAGACTTGAGAATGGGGCAGATGTTCACCTTCCAGCAGGACAATGACCCTAAACATACAGTCAGAGCTACAATGGAATGGTAGAATGGGCCAATCAAAGTGCAGACCCAAATCCAATTGAGAATCTTTGGCAAGACTTGAAAATTGCTGATCACAGACGCTCTCCATCCAATCTGACAGCTTGAACTATTTTGCAAAGATGAATGGGCAAAACTTTCACTCTCTAGATGTGCAAAGCTGGTAGAGACATCCCCAAAAAGACTTTCAGCTGCAGGTGGTGTGAAAGGTGGTTCTACAAAGTATTGACTCAGGGGGGCTGAATACAAATGCATGCCACACTATTCAGAAATGTACTTGTTAAAATATTTTGAAAACCATTTAACATTTTCTTTCCACTTCACAATTATGTGCCACCTTGTGTTGGCTAATCACATAAAATCACAATAAAATATATTTATGTTTTTGGTTGTAACATGACAAAATGTACAAGTCTATTGCACAACACATAGCAAATATCTCCCTGCAAGCTAGAGGTAATAAAATAACAATTTTATGGCGATCATTTTAGCTTAACTCTGAATTGATGAGTTGCAATTGATGAGTTTGGGGTGTATTTGTTTTATTAGCAAAAACTATTTTGATGCCTAAATTATTTATTAAGTCATCATATTTTTTAACCCATTCATGACAGCCCTACTGTAAATTATCATCCTCCCAGGAAGGTTAATTGCAAACTTTGTGCCAAAACAAATTTCCAAACATCTGGAATCTAAAATATATACATTTTTTATAAACCATACAACACTGACATATGTAACAAAACCTACACATTTTGTGTCCTAGGTTCAGGATAATTAGAAGTGAATAAAATTATAAAATATTTGGACTCAGAGGAAGCTGGTTGAATAAAGCTGGCCATATCTTTTAATGGGCTGTTTATTTTGATTATGCTAGTTTTAACTGGAGTTCTGCTTTAACATAATAAAAGCAGCTGGGAAACAAAGTCCATGACAGCTGTAATCTCAAACTCTTCTTAAACCACGTCCTATAAAAAAAAAAAAATCCCCTGCAAGTTAAAGACATAATGTGCTAGTATGCATCGCATTACCTTAAAATGAAGCCCTCTAGCGGCGTGCTGTCACCTCTATAGAGGCTTCCATCTTCACCAGGTCTTCCTTCTGGGTTCGCGAGCTCCAGCCATCTGACTAGCTGGGCCACGATGATGTCACTCCTGCGCATGCGCACGGGAGTCTCAAAACACAGCACAGTGCTCTGAAGAAACAGCAAGGGTATGTCGTTTCTTCAGAACGTATGCACCAGCTGCAAAAAAAACTTGAATATCTCCTAAACAGTGCACGTTTAGGAAATATTCATTTTACCTACAGGTAAGCTTTATATAAGCTTATCTGTAGGTAAAACTATACAAAGTGGGTTTACTACCATTTTTAAACAAGGTCTAATTTGTCCATGTCAAATACAGCCAAGTAATCCTTGTTTTCTGTCTAAAAGGTTGCAGTGCAAGAGTTGTATTGTGGTTGGAAGTGGATACCGCCTAAAGAACAGCTCTCTTGGTGATCAAATTAATACATACGACATAGTAATCAGGTAAGAAAACAATTAAAAAACAGGGGTATTCAGTCTGTTTGTTTTTATGGTGACAAAGTTAGAACCTGTTGCCTAGCAGTGCTCCTGGGGAACATAGATTAGACAAAATGAGGAAGGGTTGTAACAGCGCAAACACTGCAAAGTCCTGGGAAATGGTAGTATGGGTGATGGTGGTATTAGTGGCTACTGTATGAAGAGCGTAGGATTCCGTGTGGCACTGAGGGCAAGGCTTCCAAATAAGCTGTAGCAACTTCTGTAGATGAGAAAAAGGAGAGAAGCGCCTCTAAGTGCAATAAGTCTTTTAATTCAAGTCTAAATGTAGAAACACTCACATGTGTGAAGTAATCATAAGCATAAAAACCGTGGTTAACAATAGTTAACGGTGGGGTGGTAACCCGGGTGAAGAGCCGTCATCTCTCTGCGATGTGGGGAGGTCAGCTCTTGGCTGGAACAGCGTGGTGGCTGGAGGGGGAACAGTGGTGAGGCCAGCCTTCATGCATGTCCTCCCTCAAAGCCGGATGGAACGCACGCTGGAACGTAGCGGCGGCGTGGCCGTGATGACGTCAGATCCCAGGGTGCACTGCGACGCGTTTAGGAGCATGCACTGGCCGTGGAAGGCGGAAGTGCACTCCTTTTTCAAGCAGGGGGAAGTGGATGAACAGGGGTGAATATATAGGGAACGTGAGTCTAATTGATCAATTAACCAATTAACCAGTGATTGACCATTGCTGTCAGGTGAATAGTGTAAAGTCATGGATGTTAACTGGGGGGTAAAAGGAAACCAAATGGAAAAAAGAGAGGATGTAATAAATAAGAAAACGGAAGACGAAAGAAAAAAAAAAAAAAAAAAAAAAAATTATGTTCTGGGAGATTAGTGGGGTAAAATGTTCGCCTTGCAGCACTGGCACATCAATTATGTAACAGTAGTGAGCAGATATTTAGTGGTAATACAGCATGATTGCAAGATGATACAGCATGATTGCAAGATGATAAACATATTGGTAATAATACATGCAGATGACATTATAGATTAGACAGTTTAGGATACTTTTTCCTCTCTGCTATGGATAGGTGGCGACAACAGCATATGCATGCAACACTATTCTCCTGCCCCCTTTCAATTCAAATAAACCTTCCAAGTTAGCACAGCCAACATTCCAAGTCTGAGATCAAACCTCTACTCTAGTGCTTGGAATATTTGCTGACCAGTGGGCAGGCAGATTAGTTAGAAGATTCAATCATCCTCTAATCAACCTTACATCTCTAATCAATAATACATTTCTAATAATGTACAAAATACAGAAATAGGTTAGTCCAGTCAGTAAAAAATTAATCGGATTTGTTGTTGATACAGTCTGATTTCTGCTTTTTTGGAATCATTAAATTTCCTTTGCCATGAAGTAGCAGAATGTGAGATTCCAAAAACCACTAAAATCTTCCCCAAAACCAAAATTATGTATAATTTCCCTGTGGCTTGAAATACATATTGTTACAATGCCCTCAGCAAAGTGCAAAAGGTGGCAGTATTTTGAAAACTCTCATTGTCAAAGGCTGACCCCTAATTCTGCATAACAGGGCTAGACAAATCCCAGTCACAAAGCCAACTTGAAAAAGTGCTCTTGCTGCTGGATATAGACCTACTTGAAGCAAAGTGCTGGAGTTCAGTAATCACTTACATGTGACTTGCTCAGAGTGGCAGCAATGGTGTGTGCAATGAGCATACTATGGAGACACCCAGGAAGGTGAGACATGTTGCTATTCTGTATTTCAGAAGGAGGTGGTACAGGTGCAGAAAGGAACCTTGTGTTTGTCCCTGAGATCAGAATCACCTGGCCTCCTGTCTGCTTCCTGGGCCATGCATTTCCAACGTAGCCTGACCCACCCAAACTGATACCGCCCTGAGATCTGTACAGTCTGCAACTTGGAGAGAGAAACAGATGGTGAAATGCTGACATCATGTTATCTTCTGAATCTATATACAATATATACACCCCCCTTCACAGAATCTATTTTTTACTACATCAGTGTTGGAAATCTAGCCAGCTTTTTGGTGAGAGACAGAGAGTGATTTAGAACACTCTGCTGCAGTACGCTCTGTGCTACCAATGGGCTTCAACTGAATGGGTTAACACTATCTCACCTCCATTCACCAGAGGGTGCTGACAAGCAGAAGGAGCTCAAGAAACTTTATGGTTGGCAGCAACGAATCATGGACAATGAAGTTTGGGAAAGAAACTGTACTTTGGCTATCTATAGACCAGGGTTTCTCAACCAGGGTTCCTCCAGAGTTTGCTAGGGGTTCCTTGAGCAATGAGTAATTTTTGCTCCTCAGATAAGTTCCCACTAACACTCTTGATCTTTTTAGCTATCTGTAAGGGTGTAATCCTTTCCAATGACCACAAGTGTAAGGAGCATTCTTCCCACTGACCATCACCCTAATGAATCATGAGTTGTAGATATAGTCATTTTTAGCCGGAAAGTTATTTCAAAGGTTCCTCAGTATTGGAAAGGTTAGGAAAGCCTGCTATAGACCATTGCACTACAATTCCCAATGCAAGCTGGGTATAAAGGAAGACAGAGTTGTATTTTTCACAGGCTGGATATCGAGGGATATCCTCTTTTGCTCCTGTATGCACATCAACCTGCTACAAACCTGCAGCTATGTGCTGATGACTGAGTTGCTCCAGGTATCTGAACAGTGGAAAACTGTATATATGGCTGCCATGGGGAGCAGGGTCAGAATGCATGTCAGATCAAACCTCAGTTTCTGTGGGCGTTTAACCTTTGGCGCTGGCTTTGTGATATTGGAAAGATTTGACCAAGCATGCCCCAAAATACATATGAACACGCATGTTGTCTGATGTAAAGATGTATATACAATCATGAAAGTATTCATAAAGAAATGCTTTCAAGGTTAAAGCAGAAGTCCAGTAAAAATTAAAAAAAAAAATAAAAGTCAGCAGCTACAAAAACTGTTGTGTGCTCAGCTGGGTGCTCACTGATGTGCTTTTTGACTGGTCCCATATACTTCTGGGACCTGTCATGTGTCCCAGAAGACTACGGGGAGGGAAGAAAACTTCTGCTTCCAATTGCCCAGACGATCGCAGTGGATGTGGAAGCGGGTACCTGTCAGATTCGGGTACCCGCTCCACAAAGGTGCCAATCCTTAACGGGGAGCGGGGGATGAAGCCTTAATGCAGAACTTCACCTTTTGGGTGGAGCTCCGCTTTAACGTACAATTTTAACCACTTGGCAACTGCGCTATAGTTAAATGACGGCTACAGCGCAGTTGTCCAGTCCTGGGAGGGAGTCATATGACGTCCTCCCAGAACCAGCCATCCCGCGCGCTCCCGGGGGCGAGCACCTGGCGATATCACATTGTAACAGCGTGAGGAGAGTGCTGCCGATAACCAGCAATTGTCAGAGGACAGATCGGCACCAATCATCAGGGCACTGTTGATCAGTGCTCTGATGATCAGTGCCCAACAGTGCCACCCACCTGTGCCCAGCAGTACCACCCACCTGTGCCCAGCAGTGCCACCCACCAGCGCCCCCCTTCAGTGCTGCCCAGCAGTGCCACCCACCTGTGCCCATCAGTGCCACCCATCAGTGCCCAACAGTGCCACCAGTCAGTGCCCACACAGTGCAGGCAGTGCCACCTATCAGTGCTGCCCATCCGTGCCGCCTATCAGCGCCCATCATTGCTGCATATCAGTGCAGCATCATCAGTGCCGCCTATCAGTGCAGCCTCATCAATGCACATCAGTGAAGGAGAAAAATTATCTGTTTGCATAATTTTATAATAGAAACAAAGAAAAACTTTTTTTTCAAATTTATTGCTCTGTTGCGCAAAAAAATAAAACACCCAGCAGCGAGTACATACCACCAAAAGAAAGCTCTGTTTGTATGAAATAAATGCTAAAAATTTCATATGGATACAGTGTTGCATGACTGCGCAATTGTCAAAGTGCAACAGTGCTGAAAGCTGAAAATTGGCCTGGACAGGAAGGGGGTATAAGCGCCCGGTAGGCAAGTGGTTAAACTGAAAGTATTGTATGTACATCTTCAAAAATCCCATCCAGTACTACAAAATATTTTTGACTTATTCTACAATCCACATATTTCCTTCACAGGATGAACGATGCTCCAGTCCACAAATATGAGAATGACGTTGGCAACAAGACAACATTACGCTTTTTTTACCCAGAATCTGCTTTTTCTGACCCCGAGTTGGACAACAATGCAAATACTTTAATGGTACTGGTGCCATTTAAGAATACTGATTTTCTGTGGATGAAAACCATAATAAACGATGAAAAACGGGTGCGTGACATTATATTATGTACTTCCAGTATCAAGCAGATTACCATGAGTACAGTACAAGTATACAGCATTACCCCATCTAGTACAATGAAAGATATCTATCCAATATATTAGCAAAGCAGCATATGCAATATCTCATCATTATTAGCCAGTTTTTTGTAACTGCATAACAGGACCCCTGTTAAATACTAATTAATGGCCATCCTTTTAAAGTGGTTGCAAACCTCAGATATGAAATATAAAAAAAACATATCTCTCTATTTGAGTTAAATTGGTTGTATGATTGGCTTAAAGTGGTTATAAACCTTAGACATGAAATATGAACAAAGCATATCCCTCTATAGCAGGGGTCTCCTAAACAAAGGGCCGGTTTACTGTCCTTCTGACTTTAGGAGGGCAGGAGTGGCCAGTGGGAGTAGAAAATGTCCGAACGTCAGGAGTAAAAAACATGACATAGTGCTTGTAGTCAGTGGAAGGAGGAATAGTGTCCAGCTATTGGTATTAGTTGGAGGAACAGTGCCCCATCATTGGTATTAGTGGGAGAAAAATGGCACCATCATTGGTATTAATGGGAGGAATATTGCCCCATCATTGGTATTAGTGGGAGGAATAGTGCCGCATCATTGGTATCAGTGGAATGAATAGTGACCCATCAATGGTGACAGTGGGAGGAATAGTACTGCATCATTGGTGTCAGGTGGAGGAATAGTGCCCCATCATTGGTGTCAGGTGGAGGAACAGTGCCCCATCATTGGTATCAGAGGAAGGAATAGTACCCATCCTTGGTATTAGTTGAAGGAATAGTACCTAGTTGTTTATATCAGTGGGAGGAATTGTACCCCATCATTGGTGTTAGTGGAAGTAAAATTGCCCCATAGTTTGTGCCAGTGGAAGAAATGGTGCCTCCTTATTGGTATCAGTGGGAGTAATAGTACTTCGAGGGCCGGATAGAGGCAGTCAAAGGGCCACAGTTTGGAGACCATTGCTCTATAGCAGGGGTGGGCAAACTTTTTGACTTGAGGGCCGCAATGGGTTCATATATTGGACCGGGGGCCGGACCAAGAGTAGATGAATGATGTGTATGTGTCATCCATAGTAAGTATAGTAATATTCCCCCATAGTAAGCATAGTAATTAATCCCCCATATAGTAATTCATCCCCCATAGTAATTCATCCCCCATAGTAATTCATCCCCCATATAGTAATTCATCCCCCATAGTAATTCATCCCCCATATAGTAATTCATCCCCCATAGTAATTCATCCCCCATATAGTAATTCATCCCCCATAGTAATTCACCCCCCCTATAGTAATTCATTCCCAATATTAATTCATCCCCCATATTAATTCATCCCTCATATAGTATTTCATCCCCTACAGTACTATTCCCCCCCAAGTAGTAAGCCAAGTCCCCCGTGTCAATTCACTTACCTTTGCTCCGCGCGTTCCTCACGCCGTGTTCCCGCGCCATTCCGGTCTTCAGGGCGGACTGTGAGAGGAGCCTAGCTCCCCTCACGTTCGTCATGCTGCCCCACCTACACACATCCTGACAGCCAATGTATCACACTCCGCGGGCCGGATTAAAAGGTCCGCCGGGCCGTATACGGCCCGCGGGCCGTAGTTTGCCCATTGCTGCTCTATAGTGTGTACATGTCTATTAAAAGCACTAAGCGCCATTTCTCCCTGCTGCTTTGTAAATGGTGACAGGGAAAGGACCCCCAGCAGATTGACAGCCTCAGCTCTGTTCCTTTGAGCTGTGTGAAGGGGTGTGTGTCTCTTCCTTCCAATCAGTTCTCAGGACTCTCTTCACTGAGCTGTACAGAGTAACTTCAGCTGTGTGCCCCCTTTTTTCTAAACTCTCAGACAAACTTATAAATTCAGCACTTTAAATGGATGTATAGAAGAGAAGACTGCAGATAGACAGGTACAATTTATGCAGGAGGATTTGTTTCATGTCTTTGTATCACCTGACGATAGTCCTTTCACTAAGTATATGTAAGGGTTTACAACCATTTTAAAGTAAGTTTCCACTTTTAGAGAAAACCTCACTATATGTAATGAAAGTGCAGTGACAAAGTCGGAACAGATTGCATTTCCCCTCATTAACAAACAAGGCAAAATTCAGGGCTTGGTATCCATAACCCTTTGTTATGTTTGTAATGTTCCAATCTAGCTTACAGCTTATAATGAGATCTGCCAGTACAGTACAGCTAGGGTTAATTATGGTAAATAACACCCCAGCTACCTCCTTAAAGTGGTTGTAAAAGTAAAAGTTTTTAAGAGCAGCTCCCCCAAAAAACTCACCTGAGCCCGATCTCAGTCCAGCGCTGTGCACATCTGCAGCAGGTCTTTTCCCCGCTCCCTAGTTTGGCTAAGTCAGTCAAAACCTGTGAGCAGGAGGCAGGGCCAAGCCGGGCTGTGTGTCTGAATAGATGCACAAACAGCCTGGGTCACGTGTGAGCCTGCATGAGTGCCCACATAGAAAGCAGCTTCCTATGGTGTTGTTAGGGATCCGGGTATGACCAGAAATGTGTGGTAACACAGGTGTAGTCAGGGCTGGAGAGGTGGAATGGTCAGGCAGGCCATTTGGTACTGTTAAGCACCACCTGGCTGCGTCTCTAGCAGCCCACAGCACGGGGTTCCTCAGGGCACGGGGTCTAAGTCCCAATCTGCTTATTCACCAGGGCCCCTGATGGTGGGGATGGACTTGGAGCAGACTGAGACCAGATCACAACCCCTGAGTACGAATGGTAGAGAGCGTCGTCAGAGGTGTGCGGGGAAAGGAGCCTGACGTGAAGAGGCTGGCAGACCTGGTAACAGGGACAGATCCGTGCAGGATGGATGGATGGATCGTCTGGGTAGCGTAAGGCGTAGTCAGTCAGGCCAGGTCAGCAACGTGCGGGCAGCGAGGTACCGGAGGAGCAAGCAGAAAATGGTCAGGGTCACAAGCCGGGTTCAGTAACTCACGGGCAGCGCGGTACAGAGGATCAGGCAGAAGAATGGTCAGGCAAGCCAGGGGTTAAACAGGAGCCGGTCAGCAGGGTCAGGAACAATGCAGAGGTCGGCAACAGAAGACTCACAGGATACCAGGTACAGGGGCTCATGGGAAACAAACACCAAGGCACTGATTGCAGGCCTGGTCCTGCTTAAATAGACCTCCTGCAATCAGCCTCAGGTGATGGCTTGATTGCAGGAGTCAGACCCTGGCTGCTGAAAGCACCCTCTGGTAGGAGCTGGTACTGCAGCCCACAGAGCAAGTGAGCCACAGCACCACTAGTGGTGAGTCCATTCCTGACACGTGTGCACTCTGCAGGGGGGAAGGAGCCAAGAGTGCTGACAGAGGACCTGAGAAGAGGGGGATTGAGGCTGCTCTGTGCAAAACCTGTTTGTTATTTTAATGTAAAAAATAGAAGCTTTACAATCACCCTAAAGTGGCTGTAAAGGCTGAAGGTTTGTTTTACCTTTATGTATGATGGTAAAAAATTTTTCTGTGTGCAGCAGCCCTCCTAATATTTATTTGGGCCCCATCCTGACCTAGCACTGTGCATGACAACCTCAGCTGTCCGGGGACTCTCTCTCCTTATTGGCTGAGAAAGCAGCAGGAGCCATTGTCTCCCACTGCTGTCAATCACAGCCAGTGAGCCAATGATGAGAGAGAGGTGGTGTCAAGCTGCAGCTGTTTTTGAATGGACACACAGGGCAGTGACTTGGGAGCCCCCATAACAAGCTGATTACTAAGGGGGCACTTGGCAGGAGAGAGGGGCCAGCAGCTCCAGCAGGGAACCCCAGAAGAGGAGGATCGGAGCTGCTCTGTGCAAAATCACTGCACAGAGCAGGTAAGTATAAAATGTTTGTTGTTGGGCTGTTTTTTGTTTTTTTTTGTAATATTGCCTTTAATATCACTTTTTGAGTTTCCCCTTTTTCAGTTTTCACTTTTTGAGTTACCGTATTTTTCACTCCATAAGACGCACCTGACCATAATAAGCGCCTAGGTTTTAGAGGTGAAAAAAAATATTCTGAACCAATGGACTGCACACATAGTACAGAAAATGACCAGAGACTGCGGACACAGTACAGGAGATGACCAGAGACTGCGGACACAGTACAGGAGATGGCGAGACACTGCAAACACAGTACAAAGGATGACCAGAGACTGCAGATAGTACAGGGGATGACCAAGAGACTGCAGACAGCACAGGGGATGACCAGAGACTGCAGACAGTACAGGGGATGACCAGAGACTGCAGACACAGTACAGGGGATGACCAGAGACTGCGGACACAGTACAGGAGATAGCGAGACACTGCAAACACAGTACAAAGGATGACCAGAGACTGCAGACAGTATAGGGGATGTTCCAGAGACAACAGCCAGTATAGGGGATGACCAGAGACTGCAGACAGTACAGGGGATGACCAGAGACTGCAGACAGTACAGGGGATGACCAAGAGACTGCAGACCTTTGGGGAGAGAGGGAGAGTAGGTACCTGAATTTGACAGGCACCCGCTCCCACTTCTGCGGAGTTGTCCTCCCTTTAGTGTGGGCACCCGGCTGACAGCGGTGTGCCCACTGCGCATGCGCGAGAAGCACTGTGCTTTGTGAACGGGCCGGCGTCTTCTGGGACCTGTCATGTGTCACAGCCGGGTGCCCACACTAAAGATGCCGGTGCGGGATCACTGTACAGCGCTGAACAGAGGAACAGGTAAGGTCCTGCTGCAGAGAAGAGCTGAGCGGCCGGCCCGGTATTCTGACACAGTGGCAGCGGCGGCGGAAATACCGGACCGGCCGCTCCATAAGACGCACTGACCTTTTCCCCCCTTTTTTGGGGGGAAAGAAGTGCGTCTTATGGAGCGAAAAATATGGTAATCTTTACTTTCAGAAAGCAAGCATTTAAGCAGCAATGTTTAATTTATTTGCATTATGCTATGTGAATGAGAACCTGTAGCAAATACAAAATAGGTGTTATCCCAATTTGGCAGCCAAAGTGAAAGTACACTTTAAGAAACGAGTATATTAGATGGGGCCACATACAAACTATAGCTTTTAGATGTTTAAAATGCACATGAATTACCTCAGATAACTTAGATGCTGAATTTATTGACAACACAGACACAGTGTAATATCATTACTGAACCCTTTTGTGTAAATGTTTGTAGCTAAAAAAGGGCTTCTGGAGGGATCCTCCCATGATTTGGAATGTGAAGCCTAAGAACATCAGGATCCTAAATCCTTATTTCATGGAATTTGCTGCCAAAAATCTAATGGGATATAATGAGACAACCAATAAACTGAAGGCGGTATGTTATATTATTATTATTATTATACAGGATTTATATAGCGTTAAATGTTTACGCAGTGCTTTACAAAATGAAGGTAGACATTACAGTTACAATACAATTTGGTACAAGATGAAACATAGGGTCCTGCTCGTTAGAGCTTACAATCTACAAGGAAGGGTTGAGTGATACAAAAGGAAATAGCTGTGGGGGATGAGCTGATGCAGAAAATAAAAGGCAGTTTACTAGTTAGAAGTAGGATAGGCTTCTTTAAAGAGAAAGGTTTTCAGGGATCGTCTAAAGGTAGATAGATTAGGAGATAGTCGGACAGATTGGGTCAGAGAGTTCCATAGGATGGGAGAAGCTCTGGAGAAGTCCTGGAGGTGAGCATGGGAGGAGGTGACACGGGAACTATAGAGCAGAAGCTCTTGGGAGGATCGAAGGTTTGGTTGATATTTTGAGACCAGGTTGGTGACGTAGCTGGGGGCAGAGTTGTGAATGGCTTCGTAAGTTGTTGTTAGCATTTTAAATTTTATTAGTTGGGCGAGTGGAAGCCAGTGGAGGGATTGGCAGTGAGGGTTAGCAAACAATGAATAGTTGGTAAGGTAAATGAGCCTGGTAGCGGTATTCAATGATGGACTGGAGGGGGGATAGCCTATGTAAAGGAAAGCCAATGAGGAGGGAGTTGCAGTAGTCGAGGTGAGAGATAACTAGGGAGTGAATTAGGAGCTTTGTGGTATCATTGGTTAAAAAAGGGTGTATTCTGGAGATGTTGTGGAGGTTAAGGCGGCATGATTTGGACAGGGATTGGATTTGGGCCTGAAAGGATAGTTCAGAATCCAGGGTTACCCCTAGCACCCTGGCATGGAGGGATGGGTTGATAGTGGTGCTATTGATCCTGACCAAGAATTCAGGGGAGGAGGCACGTTGGGTAGGAAATAATATGAGCTCAGTTTTGGATAGATTGAGTTTTAGGAAGTGGTGTGACATCCAGTTTGATATGTCTGTTAGTAAATTGTTGATACGTGAGGAAACTGAAGGGGTGAGCTGAGGAGTAGAGAGATAGATTTGTGTGTCATCAGCATAGAAATGGTATTTGATACCATGGGAAGCTATCAGCTGACCCAAGAAACAAGTATAGATCGAGAATAGGAGAGGTCCAAGGACAGAACCTTGGGGGACTCCAACAGTAAGAGGAGTAGCAGAAGAGGAAGTAGAGTTGTAAGTTACACTGAATGTGCGGTGAGATAGGTAAGATTCGAATCAACGGAGAATACAGTCACAGAGACCAAGTAAATAGAGTTTTTTTGAGGAGGAGGGGGTGGTCAACTTTGTCAAGGCAGCAGAGAGGTCCAAGAGTAAGGGTACAGAATAGTGACCATTGGTTTTAGTGGTTAGCAAGTCGTTTGTGAGTTTTAGGAGAGCAGTTTCTGTTGAGTGTTGTGGGCGAAATCCAGACTGAAGGGGATCGAGAAGGTTATTCTCAATAAGGTGGCAGCTCAGTCGGTTGTAGACTAGACGTTCAAGGAGTTTGGAGGCAAAAGGGAGTAAGGATATGGGTATTAGGTTGTTAAGATTGGTGGGGTCCAATGAGGCCTTTTTAAGTTTGGAGGTGACTAGCGCATGTTTTAGAGAGTTGGAGAAGATGCCAATAGAAAGGGAGAGATTGAAGATATGAGTTAAAGAGTGAAGGATAGAGCCAGAGGGTGACTGTAGTATTTGCGATGGAACAAGCTCACAGGGGACAGGTAGTTAGGTGGGCTTTAGAAAAACGTTTAGCAACCTCCTTTATAGTAGCTGGGTTAAAAAAAGGGAGTAAAGATTGTGCAGGTGGACAAGGAGTGTAGGGTGAGGGACATATCTGTACATTGGAGATCTCATCACGAATTGTATCAATCTTGTTTTTGAAGCGATTAGCGATCTCCTGGGCATTGAGTTAGTGGGTGGAGGTAAAGAAGGACGAAGTAGAGAGTTAAAGGTAGAAAAGAGTTGACAGGGATTGCGTGAGAGGGTGTTAATGAGAGCGATAAAATAGGTCTGTTTGGCAATGTGGAGACAGGAGTTGTATTTCTGAAGGGCAGATTTATATTGGTCAAAGTCTTGCTGGGTCTTAGTCTTACGCCATAAACGCTCAAGAGCACGGCTATGTTTTTTGAGCATCTGGTATTGTCTGTTTGCCAGGGCTGTAGTGGTCAGGGCCTAATTCTGTGTGTAGTGAGGGGGGCCAATGTGTCCATGGTGGATGACAGTGAACTGTTGTAGACAGAAGTGACCAGGATGTGGCAGGACAGGGCTGAGATTTTGTCAGAGACAATCTGTTGCTGAAAAAAAGAAGAGAAGGGTTAAGATAACAAAGGATTCTACAGGTACCTGTTCGGTAGTTGGAAGACAAGGAGGAGGAAGCCAAGGAGAAAGTAAAGCTAATAAGGGAGTGATCAGAGAGAGAAAAAGGAAAGTTGCTGAGGTTGCAAGGAGTGCATAGGTAGGAAGGTACAAGGTCAAGGCAGTTACCATTAGAGTGAGTAGAAGCATTTGTCCATTGTTTTAAGTTAAAAGACGTAGTTAGGCTCAGAAGTTTAGAGGTAGCAGGAGTGTTAAGATTAATAGGGATTTTGAAGTCACCAAGAATGATTTTGGGAATATCAGAAGAGAGAAAGTAAGGCAGCCAGGCAGAGAAGTCATCAAGGAAGCTTGATACCGATCCAGGAGGCCGATAGATCACAGCAATTCCTAAAGAAATTGGAGCATAGACAAATATAGTGAACTTCAAATGAGGAGAGGGACAGAGAAGAAGGTGAATGAAGGACCTGAAAAGTGCTTTGAGTGGTTGGGAGGATTCTAACTCCACCTTCTTTCCGTCCACTAGGCCTGGAAGAGTGAGTCCAGAGGAGACCACCAAGGGAGAGGGCAGCAGGAGAGGGAAAGTCAGATTCATGAAGCCAGGTTTCTGTAATTGCAAGTAGGTTAAATGAGTTTGTGATAAAAAGGTCATGGACAGAGGTGAGTTTGTTACAGATAGAGAGGGTATTCTAAAGTGCACAGGAAAAGGGGAAGCTGGTTCTAGGAAGAAGAGGAATAATAACCAGATTGTGTTGATTACGGCTGATGTTAAAGGATAGGGGATGCCGAGTGTGTTGGCCTAAGGAAAAAGATGGCGGTCCAGGATTTGGGGAAATGTCTCCAGATGTTAGAAGCAGAAGGGTGAGAGAGGTAATATGGGAGTATGACTTATATGGAGGGACAGGTCCCAGTGTCCTGGAGGTTTTATTAGTATGTGGGTTCAGAATTAGCAGGAGTTGATGAGTACAGTAAAAAGGTGAAGACAGGAATAAGGGTGATACATATAAGCTGTGGAGTGGAGAAGAGGGGCGAAGGAGAGAGAGTTTGAAGAGAGAGAATACAACTGTGAGAAGGATGAGTAGGGAGTGCATGTTACAGAGTTGTGAGATGAAGAAGCAGACTTGTTAAGAGCTGAAAGAGCTGGATGGGGAAACATTTCACCTGTAGTCTGATTAGCATTTGAAGTTGTCTGCTGTGGTTTCTCACTTTGTGCTCTAGCTGAAGTGCAGAGCCAAAGTGCATTGCTCAATACTTTATCCAAGATGATAGTTGCCAATGCTACCCCTGGCTGTGCCTTCGCTAAGGAAGGCCTAAATTTATACTGAGTTAGGTGGGGATATTGCTAATTAATCAGTTAGAAATGCAAAGAACAGACACATGGCTAGAAGGCAAATGTCTCACACCAAAGGAGGACTACCAGAGACAACAAGAGAGCAGGAGAGCAGAGTTGTAAAGATTAGGATCAGCTCATAAATTTGGGTTAGACAATAAGAGCAAAATATACACCATAGCAATATGGACAGAGTTAAAGATTTTGGAAGCAGTGAGAATTACCAATAAGAACATTGATAGCTATGAATCAGCTTCAGTTAGAGGTGGATTTTAAAAGCAGTATAGATTACCATATAGCAGTGCAGGGTGAATTAGCATTCATACATGGCATGGACGATTGTACAAATGGATATTGCTCGCAGACATTTACCATATAGCAGTGCAAGGTGAATTAGCATTCATACAGAGGATATAAAAAGTTTACACACCCCTGTTAAAATTTCAGGCTTCTATGATGTAAAAAAATTAGACAAAGATAAATAATTTCAGAACTTTTTCCACATTTAATGTAACCTATAAACTGGACAACTCGGCGCATGCGCGATGGTCCAAGATGGAGGACGCATGAATTCTGAGCTCCTCTGAGCCCTCTCGCAGGTCGTGACCTATCCAAGTATCCCCATGGGAAAGATCGGGTGCTAGAAGCCGCCCATGTGGCCTCCTCCAGACCCCCAGCCTTCAGTGCTGGATCGCTTCTTCACTAGGCCTGCATCCCCGGCCTCGAGCAATGGCGGCGGCCCCAGCGAGTGCTCCAGAGGATCCGTTGAGATGGAGGGGATGGAAACAGATCCCTCTGCAGTCTCACATTCTTCACCGGTGGTCCTTTCTCTGATGGTGGATACCATAGAGGACAAACTGCAAGTATTTTTACATAACATTACCAGCACTGTTTCTGCAGAGGTTGGGAAATTGGCTCAGGTGTTTAGGCGGGAGATCACTCGCATAGGAGACCGCACAAACCACCTTGAGTTTAAATTTGATGAACTGGCACAATCTGTCCATGTTTTAGAGGAGGATAATGCCAGCCTGAAACACTCCGTGTCTCAATTACAACTCCAACAGGAAGATTTGGAGAACAGAGAGCGTCATCGGAATATTCGTATCCGTGGCATATCCGAAATGGTCTCTGACTCTCAACTCCAACATCACTTGCTATCTCTATTCACTACTCTGGCTCCCAAGGTCCCAGATGTTGACTGGCAAATGGATCGGGCCCATAGCTTGTTAGGCCTGAAACCCTCTGAGGGCACCAGGCCTAGAGATGTTATCATCCGCCTTCACTACTTTGACAGCAAAGAAGCCTGGCTCACTTCTACTCGCAACAAGCTGTCTTTGCAATTTAAGGGAGACAGGTTCTAAATTTTCAACAATTTATTCCCCATCACTTTGGCAAAAAGATGGATCCTGAAGCCGGTCACCTCTCAACTTCTGCAGCATCATATCCCATACCGGTGGGGTTTCCCTTAAAGCTGGTTGTCTCCAAAGATAACACCCAAGTCATACTCCGTGACCTGCATGCAGCGGACTCCTTCTTTAAACAACCAGGACTTCCTCCCCTGCCAGACGAGACCCCTCCGTTACCTCCTACCCCATCCAGGCCCTCTGCCACTCCATGCAAGATTTGGACACCTGCTAAACCTGGAAGGAAGCGAGTTCCCCACACTCATCAACGTCCACGACTTCCTGGATCAGTGGGCCCTGCCAACTGTCTCATCCACATGTCAGGTTTCCCGCCATGTTAATTGGGCTTTTTTTTTTTCCCATGTGTGCCTGAACATTTTTCCGCATTGATGTGTCTTGACTACAATTGCTTTATGTTTTTCTGAGGTAGGCATCTGCCAAATTGGGTCAGCTGCCATGTTGCCCTCTGGAGTTTCAGGCCCCTGGCCCTGATGACTCAGGATATTCCCATTATCCCGGGTGTATATCTTATATGATATCTTTGTTTCTAGCCGTCATTCTTATGGCCTTTGTTGTGAGTGATACATTTGTATATAATAGGCCCGTTGCCTTGAAAATCACCTGGTTTCCTATCTCTGTCGTTTTCTGTTTTGCCTCAACGATGACAATATTTCTGTATACTCATGTTACACAGCTAATACACCCACTGCTGATTTATAATGGCTTTAAAACTGTTGTCATTTACTGTCAATGGTCTTAACTCAATTAAAAAAAGGTGGATGGCTCTGAAGGAGTTCAGATCCTCAGGAGCAGACATCATATTCATTCAGGAAACTCATTATAAATAGAATGGCTTTTTGTTTTGCCTCTAAGAACTTTCCACAATCCCATTTAACTTTTTACACCTCCAGGAAAGCTGGATTGCATATTCTGATTTGAAAAAACTGCTCCCTGCAGGTCTCCTCCTCCAGGGTTGACCCACTTGGTTGGTAGGTTTTATTGGAATGTATGTACGAGGGTTCCCCATTTGTGCTTCTGAACTTGTATGCACCTAACTCTGGTCAGGTGCTATTTCTCTCTCAAACTTTAGATAAAATGCATTCCCTATCTACTCCACGCATGATTGTTGGGGGGGATTTTAACTTGATTATGTCCCCTCACAAGGATAAGAAAGTCCTCTTCACGTCTACTCCGACGAAAAGGCTATGACCTCCTTGACAGCCTTCCATAAACTGATCTGGGAGCACCACCTCTTTGACGCCTGGCGGGTCAAACATCCTCTCCATTCACATTTTCTACTCCACATTGCGTATTCTCTCGCCTACATAATTTTTTTTGTCACTGCTCCCCTTTTTGGTCTCTTCCGAGATCAACCCTATGACTTGGTCAGATCATCCCTTACTGTCGCTTAATCTCCTGCTCCCTAACTCCTCCCCTAGGGTCTGTCACTGGCGCCTCAACGAGAGGTTTCTTGGGTTCGGACCACCTTCGAGAGGAAACTTTATAAACAATAGACACTAATAGACAACCCGGCTATACATCGGCTTCAGAAAATGTCCCTTATACGCAACCAAATCAGAGCCCTTGACCTGTACAAAACTGCCCAGTCCCTTGCTTGAGATAGGCAATAATTCTATCAATTCTCTAACAAATTGCATGCTTGTAAATAGGCTCAAATCTCAAGCGTCCCCCTCGCTGCCAGGTCACTTACTCCACTCAGATGCAAACCCACATATGACCCGCATGTAATGGCTACTGTATTTGGGGAATATTATGAGAAGCTCTATAATTGCCTAGGCCCTGATACAATCCCCTTCACATGGCTGCCTTTGACGCTTTTTTTGACTCCTTACAACTACCAAGTTTGTCACCTGCTGATGTAACAGCTCTAAATGCGGACATCTCTACTGAAGAATTATTGGATGTTGTCAAACATCTCCCTACACACAAATCTACGGGACCACATGGTCTTCCTTACTTCTATTACAAGACCTTTATTGGCATCCTGGCTCCTCACCTTTTGTCTTTATTTCAGGATCTCCTGAAGGGGGGGTCGCATCCACATGATGATTTTACTCACGCTTACATCTCGGTGATCCCCAAACTGGATAAAGATCACTCCCTTCCAGATAATTATTGCCCTATTGCCTTATTAAACTTTAGATCTTTACAAAATATTTACGAAAATACTAGCCAACAGATTGGCCAAGTGTATTTCCAAGCTTATACACAGAGACCAGGTGGGTTTCGTACCGGCTAGACATGCCGCGGATAACACTAGGACGACTATTGACTTGATCGATAAGTCCTTGACTTCTACTCTCTTGTTGAGCTTGGATGCCCAAAAGGCATTTGATCGACTTAGCTGGGCTTATATGTTTCTGGTCCTGGAGAGATTTGAGTTTAGAGGTCCGTTTGTAGCAGCTTTGAAGACTCTTTACTCCACCTCCACCTTCCAGCTCAAATTGGCGTAGTTTTTATCACCTTCCTTCCAGATGTCAAATGGTACACTCCAGGGATGTCCGCTTTCCCCTTTGTTGTTTATCCACTGTTTAGAACCCCTGGCCATAGCCATTAGATCGAACATGGATATCCAAGGGATTCGCACCCATAACAATGACTATAAATTGTCCGTTTGCTGATGATATCTTGTTGACGCTGACAGAGCCCAACACTACCTTACCTGTTTTTCATCGTACCTTACAGCTGATTGGAGCCCTATTGGGATATAAGGTTAATGCATCTAAAACTGAAGCACTACCACTCCATATACCATCTACGATTTTATCTTCGCTTCAGTTAAATTATCCATACCGGTGGTGTTTCCATTCCTTGAAATATTTAGGTACTAACCTTACTTCCTCATATCACTCTCTTTATGCTGCTAACTTCTCCCCTCTATTTCATGCAATTTCTCAATCCTTAAAATCCTGGGACAATCTTTCTATCTCTTTCTTTGGATGCATCAATTTACTAAAAATTAGCATATTGCCCAAGCTTTTGTATCTGTTTGAGACGCTCCCTGTTCCTATTCCCATGTCCAAACTACACTCCCTTCAGAAATCCTTCCTCCACTTCATTTGGTATAATAAATCTCATCAGATTGCTCGTACTGTCCTACTCTCTCCTCAATCTGGGGGGGGGGGTCCCAGACATTGTGTCATACTACTTCGCCACCCACCTTCGGTCTCTTGGCTCACGGTTCTCCCAGCACCCCCTAATAAATGGGCCGAGATTGAATGGCTACAACTAAGTCCGACGCACCCTTGATCGCTCCTCTGGTCTACGACTTACACTGAAACCTCCTCTCACAAACATCTACTTGAACCCATGCAGTTCACGTTATCTATATGGAGACGATGTAGGGTTAAATTCACTCTGTCTTCCCCCTTGACCGATGTCATATTTAATCCCTGACTCCCAGATAGTCTGGCCTTGACTCGTGTGCATCCCTTGACCAAGGCCAATCTATTTCAGTTGCAACACGTGGTCCATCCATCGACTCGTAAGTTTAAATCCTTCTCTGAGATTCAAAAATCCACCCGTGTACCACCTCACCAATACTATGTACAGATATGTCACTTCTTTTCCAACAAAGTCTCTTCTTTGACTCTTAAGAAACATACCCCTTTTGAGCGTATCTGCATCCAAGGCCCATACCAACAGGACATAATTTCCTCTACGTATAAGCTGCTTTTAGACTCCTGCCCCCTTTCTATTGATACCCACCTTTATATGCGTAAATGGCACCGAATCCTCCAGTGTGACATTGCCCTGGATCAATGGAGTAGGATTTGGGAGGCTGCCTCCAGATCTTCTATATGTGTAGTATATAAAGAAAACACCTATAAAATTATGATGTTTAGGTATAGGACACCTAAAGTTCTCCATGCTCGTAATCTGTCTCTTCTGTCTGCTGGCAATGTGGCGAGGAAACTGGCACTCTTTTTCACATTTTTTGGGCTTGCCAGTACATTGCACCCTTTTAGAGAAAGGCCCTTAACCTACTAAGGCTACTTTTGCGGGCTCCTATTTCATTTGAGCCCATCCACTTTTTGCTGGGCAAATATTTTTGAAGCCTCTTCAAATTTGCAGGGAAACTTTCCTCCCATGTTCTAACGGTGACTAGGAGAACAATTTCCATGCATTGGCTCTCTAATATGCCTCCTACACTATCGGAATTGATGAAGGTTATAGCTGAGATCAGAAAAATGGAGTACCTCACTGCTTTACATGCTAACACTGTACCCACTTTTGAGGCAGTTTGGGAACCATGGATACTTTCAATTCCAACTTATCTACTCAATTGTCTGAAAATAATTGCTAATTCACTGTTATACAGTATCTCACAGAAGTGAGTACACCCCTCACATTTTTGTAAACATGTTATTATACCTTTTCATGTGATAACACTGAAGAAATGACACTTTGATACAATGTAAAGTAGTGAGTGTACAGCTTGTATAAGTGTACATTTGCTGTCCCCTCATAGTAACTCAACACACAGCAATTAATGTCTAAACCGTTGGCAACAATAGTGAGTACACCCCTAAGTGAAAATGTCCAAATTGGGCCCAAAGTGTCAATATTTTGTGTGGGCACCATTATTTTCCAGCACTGCCTTAACCCTCTTGGGCATGGAGTTTACCAGAGCTTCACAGGTTGCCACTGGAGTCCTCTTCCACTCCTCCATGATGAAATCACGGAGCTGGTGATGTTAGAGACCTTGCGCTCCTCCACCTTCCGTTTGAGGATGCCCCACAGATGCTCAAAAGGGTTTCAGTCTGGAGACATGCTTGGCCAGTGCATCAGCTTTACCTTCAGCTTCTTTAGCAAGGCAGTGGTCGTCTTGGAGGTGTGTTTGGGGTCATTATCATGTTGGAATACTGCCCTGCGGCCCAGTCTCTGAAGGGAGGGGATCATGCTCTGCTTCAGTGTGTCACAGTACATGTTGGCATTCATGGTTCCCTCAATGAACTGTAGCTCCCCAGCGCTGGCAGCACTCATGCAGCCCCAGATCATGACACTCCCACCCCCATGCTTGATTGTAGGCAAGACACACTTGTCTTTGTACTCCTCACTTGGTTGCCTCCACACACGCTTGACACCATCTGAACCAAATAAGTTTATGTTGGTCTCATCAGACCACAGGACATGGTTCCAGTAATCCATGTCCTTAGTCTGCTTGTCTTCAGCAAACTGTTTGCGGGCTTTCTTGTGCATCATCTTTAGAAGAGGCTTCCTTCCGGGATGACAGTCATGCAGACCAATTTGATGCAGTGTGTGGCGTATGGTCTGAGCACTGACAGGCTGACCCCCCACCCCTTCAACCTATGCAGCAATGCTGGCAGCACTAATATGTCTATTTCCCAAAGACAACCTCTGGATATGACGATGAGCATGTGCACTCAACTTCTTTGGTTGACCATGGCAAGGCCTATTCTGATTGGAATCTGTCCTGTTAAACCGCTGTATGGTCTTGGCCACTGTGCTGCAGCTCAGTTTCATGGTCTTGGCACTCTTCTTATAGCCTTGGCCATCTTTATGTAGAGCAACAATTCTTTTTTTCAGATCCTCAGAGAGTTCTTTGCCATGAGGTGCCATGTTGAATTTCCAGTGACCAGTATGACAGAGTGAGAGTGATAACACCAAATTTAACACACCTGCTCCCCATTCACACCTGAGACCTTGTAAAATGAATGAGTCACATGACACCGGAGAGGGAAAATGGCTAATTGGGCCCAATTTGGACATTTTCACTTAGGGGTGTACTCACATTTGTTGCCAGCGGTTTAGACATTAATGGCTGTGTGTTGAGTTATTTTGAGGGGATAGCAAATTTACACTGTTATACAGCCTGTACACTCACTACTTTACATTGTAGCAAAGTGTCATTTCTTCAGTGTTGTCACATGAAAAGATAATAAAATATTTACAAAAATGTGAGGGGTGTACTCACTTCTGTGAGATACTGTATACTGACATTGTATGTACCTCTCATTGATGATTTCTCTGTTTCTTTGTTGTTTTATGTTCATCATGCCGTGTTTCTACGCAACTGTTTGTTGTAAATGTTTGAAAGTCAATAAAAAGTTAATTACAAAAAACACTGGACAACTCAGTTGAACAACAAACTGAAATCTTTTAAGTGGAGGAAAGTAGAAATAAAAAACTAAAATAATATGGTTTTGCATAAGTGTGCACACCCTTAAACTAATACTGTGTTGAAGCACCTTTTGATTTTATTACAGCACTGTCTTTTTGCGTATGAGTCTATCAGCATGGCACATCTTGACTTGGCAATATTTGCCCACTCTTCCTTGCAAAAACACTCCAAATCTGTCAGATTGTGAGGGCAAATCCTGTGCACTGCCCTCTTCAGATCACCCCACAGATTTTTGATCGTGATCAGGTCTGGGCTCTGGCCTCTGGCTGGGCCATTTCAAAACTTTAATCTTCTTCTGGTAAAGTCATTCCTTTGTTGATTTGGATGTATGCTTTGGATCGTTGTCCTGCTGAAAGATGAAGTTCCTCTTCATGTTCAGCTTTCTAGCAGAAGCCTGAAGGTTTTGTGCCAATATTGACTGGTATTTGAAACTGTTCATAATTCCCTCTACCTTGGCTAAGGCCCCAGTTCCAGCTGAAAAACATCCCCATAGCATGATGCTGCCACCACCATGCTTCACTGTGGGTATGGTGTTCTTTTGATGATGTGCAGTGTTGTTTTTGCCCCAAACATATGTTTTGGAATTCTGGCCAAAAATTTCAACCTTGGTTTTATCAGACCATAACACATTTTACCCATGCTTTTGGGAGATTTCAGATGTGTTGATGCAAAATTAAGCGAAGCTTGGATGTTTTTCTTCGTAAGAAAAGGATTCCGTCTTGCCACTCTACCCCATAGCCCAGACATATGAAGAATATGGGAGATTGTTGTCACATGTACCACACAGCCAGTACTTGCCAGATATTCCTGCAGCTCCTTTAATGTTGCTGAAGGCCTCTTGGCAGCCACTCAGACCAGTTTTCTTCTCATCTTTTCATCAATTTTGGAGGGACGTCCAATTCTTGGTAATGTCACTGTTGTGCCATATTTTCTCTACTTGATGACTGTCTTCACGGTGTTCCATGGTATATCTAATGCCTTAGAAATTCTTTTGGACCCTTCTCCTGGCTGATACCTCTTAATAATGAGATCCCTCTGATGCTTTGGAAGCTCTCTGCAAACCATGGCTTTTGCTGTAGGATGCGACTAAGAATTTGTCAGGAAAGACCTACTACAACAGCTGAACTTTATTTGGGGTTAATCAGAGGCACTTTAATTGATTGCAGGTGTGTACTGACTCCTATTTAACATGATTTGGAATGTGGTTGCTTAATTCTAAACACAGCTACATCCCCCTTCCCCCAAAAGATTTCAGTTTGCTTTTCAATTGAGTTGTACAGTTCATAGGTCACATTAAAGGTAGACAAAGTTCTGAAATGATTTATCTTTGTCTCATTTTTGGCATGGTCAATAGTACAGATGGATATTGCTTGCAGCCATTTACCTGTGATGGCATAGAGAAGAGTTATTCAGATGATGCAGGGCCGAAGTGCAATGCTCAATACTTAATCCAAGATCAATACTTTATCCGAGATAATAGTTGCCAATTCTACCCCTGGCTGTGCTGCCCCTGGCTGAGTATGTGGGTAATACAATTATGATAGGCTTGGAAAAGCTAGCCAAATCCTGTCAAATATATTTGTTTCAGTCCCTACACCTACACCCCATTTTCATGGTATTATTTTAGTAAAACTACTGCTAAAATGCACTATTTGAAGCAGCACGTGATCCATTTTATACGCAGAACAACTTATGAATTGTGCGGTCCACCAAAGCTTTCTCTGAATGGGCTGCCAAAGTAGTACAACAGACCTAAAATTGAACCTGCATTATTTTATTTTTTTTTATAAAGCAGTGCAATACAACAAATGGTAGTGCACTAGTGTAGTGCACTGAGGTGCCATTAAAAGGGAATAACATTGCAGCGCAATACGGTAGGTGCGGTGAAAAATGTTTAAGCCTGTAACCCCAACACTCTGCATTTTACAGAATGTGCCCTTAGGACTCTTCACCCCTATACCTCCTAAACCCCTACAGTTTCCTTGTTGAATTCAGCCACAAATGTCTACGGGAAGACAAAATAGTAAAATAAAATAAGGACACGTTTATTTCAATTTGCTAATTTGAAGACTGAATGCAGCCCCCCCCACCATTCCTGCTACCTCAGGCGCTGGTCCATGTGTGTATTATGGCAATTCAGCCCAGGGTTCACTCTATATGAAGTGCAAACAACCGTAACAGCAAACTGGCTTCGATGTCACAAAAAATATGACGGGTTATAAAACGTCCCATCTGTCTCAAACCAATAAAGCAGAGATGAAAATAGATGGCCCAGAACCAAGCCGTAGTAAACACTCTTATGTACTGTACAACTTGGGTGTAGACCATGGGAGGGAGAGGTTGCAGGGTGTTGTGGCCTCTTTTTACATATGTCCACTATACATGTTTACACCTCTCATTTATTTTAAGCACTTGATACAAATCAGTTGATCATATATTTTCTTCTATAAGCAAAGTGAATGATTGGTAATTGGTCATAAAGAGGTGTAATAGTTATACAGCATACCCCCCCTGAAAATGCTAGTTGCCTGGATTACCATACTTCTACTGTGGCATCTTATATTTTTCAGTCAATGAACAAATTTGCAGATAGTATGCTCAGTGATAAATAAATAGCATAAAACTTTTCCTCAAATCTGTGAATATAATAAAATCCCAAAAATAAATCAAAAATCAGGAAAAAAAAAAATTTTTAAAAATCAATAGTCCCTTTTGAAAAATAAATAAATCAATCCAAGTGTCCAAAGTTTGATTCAAATCCTCAGCCTCTTGTAGCAGCTTGATTTACCTCAAAAACAAAAACATAAAAACCACATAGTGCATTATCCTTAATAAAATAAATTAATGCATAAAAACCATCCAGTGATATTTCACCCAAGTGAAAAAAGTGTATACGTAAAATAAAAATATATACAAACACATGTGCATATACACAATGTGAAGTGAAAAAAAACCGTGTATGTGAATTCTGAGGATACTGGCAGAAAGGTTCATCCCATCATACAGTCTTCTTGGTGATTGTTATTAAGGCAAAAGTTATTTTGAATATTGGTAAGGGTATTTACTCCTTACTTCAGTAGAAGTGCACACTGAGGCGTGTGATTTTGAGCACAAAAAGAGTGATTCACATACACGGTTTTTTTTTTTTTTCACTTCACATTGTGTATATGCACATGTGTTTGTATATATTTTTATTTTACGTATACACTTTTTTCACTTGGGTGAAATATCACTGGATGGTTTTTATGCATTAATTTATTTTATTAAGGATAATGCACTATGTGGTTTTTATGTTTTTGTTTTTGAGGTAAATCAAGCTGCTACAAGAGGCTGAGGATTTGAATCAAACTTTGGACACTTGGATTTATTTATTTATTTTTCAAAAGGGACTATTGATTTTTAAAAAAAATTTTTTTTCCTGATTTTTTTATTTATTTTTGGGATTTTATTATATTCACAGATTTGAGGAAAAGTTTTATGCTATTTATTTATCACTGAGCATATTATTGTTTATATTTGTACACCTCTAAGGGTAAAGTGTGCTCAAATAGAATTTGGGGATCAATAGTGATTATTTATTATTAAATTTGCAGATAGGGTCACCTAAAAAGTGTAGAAGCCATAGATTCATCATACTATTCATAAAACTAGCATATTTAAGAAGAGGTCAGCAACAGTAATCCATATATATATATATATATATATATACACACACAGTATTTTAACAGTATAATTTACTTGAGATTTACACAGCTCTGCCACACAGAGCTAATTTTTGTCTGCTACAGTTCAGTAACTCGTACAGGTCTTTCCATTTCCCTAGCCTGTGACTGGCCAGTGAAATGAAAACTGATGAGCCTACCACTTTGCTCTCTCCTACTAACAGAAGGGTCCTTAATAATACATGAACATGACAGCACAACCAATTAGACTCATGGTGTTGTGCTTCTCTCACTCTGTCTAAGCTCTGCTGTATAGTGTACTGCAAAAGGCTAATATAAAGTCAAATTCAGGAACTTGCACAGCTTGCATTAAATAATGCATTTAATAATGTACAAATAAGTAGAGAGCTGCATTCATATGTATCTTTTGCATCTACCTGGGGCTCACTTTTACATTTTTGTAGATATTGACAATGTATGTTCTATTATACAAGCAGAATAAAAATAATAGTTAGTAAAGTCAGAAATGTTTACTGCTGTCCCTGCAGACACCCACCACTGGCTTCATGGCAATCTCTTTCGCGATCCACTTCTGTGATTTGGTACACATTGCAGGCTTTGGGTATCCAAACTTTAATGATACGCAGCCTATCCACTACTATGACAAGAGCAGTATGAAAATTTTGACGGTGAGTTATTCAACCTGTAGATGACAGAAATATAAATGGCACAATTTTGGCATACTGTGATATCAATGTCAATATATAAGTCAGCACATAAAATAGAAACCTTGGACAATTCAAATTCATTTTCCAGGTAGCCTCTCGAGAGGTTTATACCAATATTTGTAAGTACTTCATCAGGTGCCAATAATAGGACAAGTATATCCACTGCCCAAACTTTACAATAGTAAGGGTCCATGCATACTAGGCTTAAGAAAATGACAGTTCTCTCATATAGAGCATTTTTGTACTAGCATCTAAGAGAGTTTGTTTTTTTTTTCTGCCAGAAAACTCTTCTCAAAAATGCATAACAGAATGGGTGTTTTTCTGCCTCTAAATGCGGAACTTAAAATTTGCCTCTAACCATCCTAATGTCCATGGACACATAGGAGAACATTGAGCTGCTTCTACAGGAAAATTGCGAAACTCCCGTAGAAGCAGTGTTTTTTAGGCCCAGTGTTCCCCTTAAATGTGAGCTATTCAGAATTGCAATGATTACTACAGATAACACAATTTCTAAAGACAATGAAACACTTTTTCAAATTTATACCTGTGATATATTTTATTTATTTTGTTCACTGCTTTAAATAACAGATACATCCATCTATCTTCGCTTTTGCCCAAGAACAGTATACAATGAGCCTACACCACATACACTATATTGCCAAAAGTATTGGGACACCCATCCAAATAATTGGATTCAGGTGTTCCAATCACCTCCATGGCCACAGGTGTTTAAAATCAAGCACCTAGGCATGCAGAACACTTTTCTGCCAGGCAAACCGATGGACACTCCTGGGTTTGGTGGTTGCCAGGAGAACTGTACTTGCCTGACTGCAATTTCATGCCCCCAACTATGTAGGAACAGTTTGGGGATGGCCCCTTCCTGTTTCAACATGACTGCGCACCTGTACACAAAGTAAGGTCCATAATGACATGGATGAGCAAGTTTGGGGTGGAGGAACTTGACTGGCCTGCACAGAGTCCTGACCTCATGGTCAGACGTTCCCATAGACACCCTCCTAAACCTTGTGGACAGCCTTCCCAGAACAGCTGAAGCTGTTATAGCTGCAAACCGTGGGCCAAATCAATATTGAACCTTATTGACTAAGACTGGGATGCCATTAAATTTCATGTAAAGGCAGGCGTCTCAATACTTTTGGCAATATAGTATATATACATAACTACACATTACACTAACAGCATGGCCTTGGGTTCAAGGTTGAAACACACAAACACAGTAAGAATATAGAAAACATGCAAAATTTACAAGAACCCAGCACTCTACAGTTGAGACAAGTCAGCTGGTGACGTTTGATGCTCTAATCAGCATTTTCCTAAATTATAACATAAAATGGATCATATTTTTTGCTTTAGATTACGGAACACAAGATACCCCTGGAAGCAATAGCAATAAAAGAGCTCCTTCAAAATAACATAATTCAGAACCTGACCTACTTCTGAGAAGTGTGCTGTCTTCCAGGAGGAAATTTTGACATAATCAAGTCTTTCACAAGGCATCCTGGGCAGACCAGTATCCAGAGCGAGCAAAGCGACCTAAGGATAAAGACAAGACATCTACTGTGAAGATTTAACCATAGCTGAAGAGGTGAACAAAGAACTCCTTGATTTATGTATGGAAAAACCTTTGACTTTCAGTCATTGAAGGCCACTGCAATAGAATGGCTCATTGTTTTTTATCTTTTAACAAAGTGTCCATACTGAGGAAATGGAAAAACGTAAGAAGTGACGAAAAGTACTGCATTATTCAACACACAATGCACAACCTCAATTCCAAAAAAAGCTGAGAGGCTATGTATAAAATCTTCATAAAACAATGCACTTATTTGTAAATCTAATCAACCCATCTTTTATTCAATAGAAAAGATATCAATGCTTCAACTTTGAAAATGTTTTGAAGGAAAAAAAAAGTAAATTTTGAAAATGATAGCAGCAACACAAAAATGTTGGGATAAGACCATGTTTAGCATGGTGTAGCATCCTCTCTTTTAACACTGTGAATGTCTGAGAACTGAGATCAGGTGCTGGAGTTTTTGGAGAGGAATGTTTTCCCATTCTTGCATAATACAAGATTCTAACTGCTCAACAGTCCTGGGACTTTGTCATATTCTTCACTTCAAGATGTGTCTAATATTTTCTAATGGTGAAAGGTCTGGACTGCAGGCAGTCCAGGTAAGCACCCAGACTCTTCTACTTCGAAGCCATGCTGTTGTCATAGATGTAGTCTGCAGTTTAGCATTGTACTGCTGAAATATGCAAAGCCTTCTCTGAAGAAGATGTTGAAGCATATGCTGGATATATAAACCTGGATATATCTTTCAGCATTGATTGTTCCTTTTCAGATGTGCAAGCTTCCCATTCTATACACACTAATGCAGCTCCATACCATCATAGATACAGGCTTTTGAACTGAGGGCTGATAACAAGCCAGAATGTCCCTCTTCTCTTTAGTCCGGAGGACACAGGACCAAAGGTTGCCAAAATAAATGTCAAATTATCGATTTGTCTGACCACAGAACAGTTTTCCACTTTGCAACAGACCATTTTAAATGAGCTCTGGCCCTGAGAAGACTGTAGCATTTTAGGATCATGCTCAGATATGGCTTCTTCTTATCATTTCATGTTTCACAAGCACACAATTTTGTGTCTGGAAAAATTTGTCACTTATGAATATGAAGATATTTATTTATTTAATAACAAACTTAGATAATATAAAATGTCTGTATGCACTACAGTGTATTCTTACTGAAAATAAACATTTCTGAAACATTTTACATGGTTTCCATTTCTCACTGATTTTGCAATGCTTTTTATTGACCACCCAAAACCTTTTTTCTCAGAAAATTTTTTTAGGAAGAACACTGATCAGGGCTATACGATATAACAGAAATAAATAAACAGTAATAAATATCAGTGTCAGCAACACATGATATGAACCTAGGTAGCATGTTTACAAAAACATCCAAAAATCATGGTTCATATTTATTGTATGTGTAAATACAACAATAAAACGCAATACATAATGGGGGGATCGCTTACTCTAACTGGCTCAGTTAAAGTGACACTAAATGCTGGTTAAAAAATCTATTCATGTATTCTTTTTTTACAAAAACTGGGTGTTTTATTGTAAAGGGAGGCATAAAACATTATAACAGGGAAAAAGGACGGAAAGAAAGAAAAGAAGGATGGGGGGGGGGGGGAAGAAAGAAAAGAGCACGAGAAAGAGGGAAAAGAAGGGCAATGCTACCATAAATCTCCGCTACAAAATCCTAGTAGAGAATAATGGGTCACCACAATCCCTCAGTGTGACATCCAGGGGAGCCATACCTTATTATATTTCCATGGACAGCCCCTATTGATATACAGTGGGGATCGAAAGTTTGGGCACCCCAGCTAAAAATTTGTATTAATGTGCATAAAGAAGCCAAGGAAAGATGGAAAAATCTCCAAAAGGCATCAAATCACAGATTAGACATTCTTATAATATGTCAACAAAAGTTAATTTTATTTCCATCATTTACACTTTCAAAATAACAGAAAACAAAAAAATGGCGTCTGCAAAAGTTTGGGCACCCTGCAGAATATATAGCATGCACTGCCCCCTTTGCAAAGCTGAGACCTGCCAGTGTCATGGATTGTTCTCAATCATCGTCTGGGAAGACCAGATGATGTCAATCTCAAAGGTTTTAAATGCCCAGACTCATCTGACCTTTCCCCAACAATCAGCACCATGGGTTCTTCTAAGCAGTTGTCTAGAAAACTGAAACTGAAAATAGTTGACGCTCACAAAGCTGGAGAAGGCTATAAGAAGATAGCAAAGTGTTTTCAGATGTCAATATCCTCTGTTCGGAATGTAATTAAGAAATGGCAGTCATCAGGAACAGTGGAAGTTAAAGCAAGATCTGGAAGACCAAGAAAAATATCAGACAGAACAGCTCGCAGGATTGTCAGAAAAACAATTCAAAACCCACGTTTGACTGCACGATCCCTCCAGAAAGATCTGGCAGACACTGGAGTTGTGGTACACTATTCCACTATAAAGAGATACTTGTACAAATATGGTCTTCATGGAAGAGTCATCAGAAGAAAACCTCTTCTACGTCCTCACCACAAAAATCATCGTTTGAACTTTGCAAATGAACATATAGACAAGCCTGATGCATTTTGGAAACAAGTTCTGTGGACCGATGAGGTTAAAATTGAACTTTTTGGCCGGAATGAGCAAAGGTACGTTTGGAGAAGAAGGGGCACAGAATTTAATGAAAAGAACCTCTGTCCAACTGTTAAGCATGGGGTTGGATCAATCATGCTTTGGGGTTGGGTTTCAGCCAGTGGCACAGGAAACATCTCACGAGTAGAAGGAAAAATGGATTCAATAAAATTTCAGCAAATTTTGGATGGTAACTTGATGCCATCTGTGAAAAAGCTGAAGTTAAAGAGAGGATGGCTTCTACAAATGGATAATGATCCTAAACACACCTCGAAATCCACGGGGGATTACATCAAGAGGCGTAAACTGAAGGTTTTACCATGGCCTTCACAATCTCCTGACCTCAACATAATTGAAAATCTATGGATAGACCTTAAAAGAGCAATGCGTGACAGACAGCCCAGAAATCTCAAAGAACTGGAAGACTTTTGTAAGGAAGAATGGGCAAAGATACCTCAAACAAGAATTGAAAGACTCTTGGCTGGCTACAAAAAGCGTTTACAAGCTGTGATACTTGCCAAAGGGGGCAGTACAAGATATTAACTCTGCAGGGTGCCCAAACTTTTGCAGACGCCATTTTTTTGTTTTCTGTTATTTTGAAAGTGTAAATGATGGAAATAAAATCTAACTTTTGTTGACATATTATAAGAATGTCTAATCTGTAATTTGATGCCTTTTGGAGATTTTTCCATCTTTCCTTGGCTTCTTTATGCACATTAATACAAATTTCTAGCTGGGGTGCCCAAACGTTCGATCCCCACTGTAGGTAAGCTTGTACATTGGGAGGGCCGCATCCACAGGCAATTCCCAGGACGACATCACCGGGGGATCCCCAGAATTCCATTTTAATAGAATCTCCCTTTTGGCATAAGAAAGGAGATAGTATATCAACAACTTCAGATGGTGGGATCATTGCACATCATCATGAAGCCCCAAAAACGGTAAGGCAGGTGAGAGGGTCAAGGACAACTGAAGCCGTACGTTAATTTTTTCAAAAACATCAGAGCAAAACAATTCTAGGACATGTCCAAAACATATGTAGAAAGGTAAGGATGTAACCCACAGCGAGGACAGGTAGGGTCCCGCTCTGGGTATATCCGAGAGAGCCTCAAGGGGGTAATGTAGACCCAATGTATAAATTTGACCTGTATGAGCTTATCCCTGGAGGAGATAACCAAATTAGGACCTTGTTCCAGAGCCTCTGCCCAATCCTCCTCATCCAGAGAAGGAATATCTTCTTTCCATATAGCCCAAAATTTCTCAACCTTCGGGGAATTAACACCAAGCAACAATCTATAGAGGGCAGACAGTGGTTTTCGGAGGTCCTCCTGAGTCAACAGCCCCTCGACAGGGTCCCCCTGAAGGATAGGTGGCTGTGGGAATTGGGCCCTGGCCACATGTCGCAGTTGGAAATAATGGAAGAACATCTTCTGCGGGAGACGGAACTTCTGGGAAAGCTGAGAGAATGTTAATAGCATCCCAGAGGGCATACTATCCGCCAGGGTTCTAATACCATATCTGGCCCAAAGGTGCGGGTCTAGGATGGAGCAAAAATGAGGGAGTGTAGGATTCCCCCAAAGAGGTTGGGCTGGGGAGATATGGATAGGTTGAAGGAAATAGAAGGATAGGTGGCTGTGGGAATTGGGCCCTGGCCACATGTCGCAGTTGGAAATAATGGAAGAACATCTTCTGCGGGAGACGGAACTTCTGGGAAAGCTGAGAGAATGTTAATAGCATCCCAGAGGGCATACTATCCGCCAGGGTTCTAATACCATATCTGGCCCAAAGGTGCGGGTCTAGGATGGAGCAAAAATGAGGGAGTGTAGGATTCCCCCAAAGAGGTTGGGCTGGGGAGATATGGATAGGTTGAAGGAAACGTCATCTAGCCAAAATCCAGATTCGTAAAGTAGCCTGCGTTGGTCCAGAAATGGTGTCATAAGCCCTACGTCCCCAATAAGGGATGTTATGGAGATCTGCTAAAGATACAAAGAAAAAGAAAAAACTGCTAAAGATCCCAAGCAGGCTGCTTTCAGGCAGATGGCAGAATTGAACCTAAATTTTCCAAACCACCAGTAAACCGACACCAGCATCGCCCCCCAAAATAGGTTTAAACGTTTGGGAAGGGCCAAACCCCCCATGTCAGCAGGGAGATGAAAGGTGTATTTTACAAGGTGAGGTAGGGTACCCTTCCAAAGAAAAGGGGTCACATAGGAGTCTATTTCCCTAAAAAAAGATACAGGGTTCCAAATTGGGCAGTTTCAAAAGAAATTGTTAAACATAGGCAGGATAATCATCTTCAATAGATTGATACGGACTATCAAATTTAGGAGAAGAGCTGATCAGGTCCGACACCACTCTTACAGAAAGGACAGAAGGGGGAGAGGATTACGGCCAAGGTAATGGGTCACATCCCTAGTCATCTGGATTCCTAAGTAGCGGAATTCCTCTACCCAAGAAAGCTGGGTGTCAGCAGCCCCGACATGGGCTCTATCGTCCAGGGCGAAAAGCAGAGACTTATCCCAGTTAATACATATACCCAATGTGACAGAGGTGTAGGCGGGACAGAACACACACGGAGAGCAGTGGGCACACAAGGTTTTTATTGAGGGATGTGGGACACTTGATCGGGGCAACAAGGGTTAAGTCTGGGGCACACAACAGAGGAACAGTTCAGGTAGGTAATGGGTGATCCGGGCACACAGCAGGGGGGCAGTTGAAGCAAAGATAATCCGGGCACACAGCAGGGGGGTAGTTCAGGCAAAGGTAATCCGGGCACACAGCGGGGGGGGGGGGGGGGGGGGCAGTTCAGGCAAACAGCAAGGGGGGGCAGTTCCGGACGCACAGCAAGGGGGGGGGGGGGCAGTTCAGGCAAAGATAATTCGGGCACACAGCAGGGGGGCAGTTCAGGCAAAGATAATCCGGACACACAGCTGGGGGCAGTGGGGCAAAGAGAGTCCAGGCACAGCAGAGGGCAGTTCAGGCAGGCAAGGGCAATCCGGGAACACAGCAGGGGCAAAGAGAGTCCGAGCACACAACAGAGGGGCTTTCAGGGGCACTCAGCAGCAGGCGGCTTCCAGGGACACTCACGGCAGGCAGCTTGCAGGGACACTCAGCAGCATGCGGCTTCCAGGGACACTCAGCAGCAGGCGGCTTGCAGGGACACTCACGGCAGGCAGCTTGCAGGGGCACTCAGCAGCAGGCGGCTTCCAGGGACAGTCAGCAGCAGGCGGTACTGTTTATATCTTGCGAAACTGAAGTGATGAAATGCTCATAGCTTCCAATTTCTTAGGCTATAGAGATGATTGGCACTATTCTGGTCTCCAATCAGCTATATGGTCAGCTAGCAGAAACACCGGCTGCACAATCAGATCGCACGAGTGTGAATACCCATGCGATCTGATTCTAGTGCGGACCAAAAAAAGGTTCTTGCACCTTTTTGGTGGGGATACGGTATGATTTGAGCCATACAAAATGTATGGCTCAAATCGCACAGCACAGAATTCGCATGTGATTTACACAGGAATGCGGTGAGGTTCCGATGCGAATCACATACGATATGCCGCACTGCATCAGTGTGAACCTAGACTGGATGGCAATCGAAAACAAAATTCTGAAAAATCTTAGCCATTCAAAGATAAGGCACTGATAATTAACCATTTGCCCTCCTGAGGACTTACCCCCCTTCCTGACCAGGCCATTTTTTGCATTACGTTGCTGCGTTACTTTTTTCATGCAAAGCTGCACCCAAATTAAATTTACTTCCTTTTTTCCCATGAATTGAACTTTCTTTCGGTGGTATTTGATCACCTGTGAGGTTTTTATTTTTGTGCTATAAAGAAACCCCAATATTTTTGACTTTTTTTTATTAACCAGTTGCCGCCTGGCCAATAGCACAAAGGCAGCCGGGCGAGCAGCTCGTCCCTCCGGATGGACGCCATATGGTGTCCTTTCAGGCATGCACACCGCGCCTGCTCACAGAGCTGTGCAGCGGCGCGATCTCGGACACGGCCGATGACAGATCTGTGTATTGGCCCCATTGCCAGTACCATGTGACCTGCTGTGACCAATCACAGCAGGTCACATGACAGTTGTATACAATGGATGGCTTCCTTTCATGCCATTCATTGTATACTAGTGTGGCTAGCTGTGAATGGTCACAGCAATCACATGCACAAGCTGGGCCAATCACAGGCCAGCTGTGTCATGTGATTAGCTGTGGCCAAATCACAGTTAAGCACAAAAAAAAAACCCTGACTGAATCGATTTCATTCAGGTAAATGCTTGCTTATAGCAAAGAAATTCTTTGCTATAAGAAAACTGTAAAAAAAAAAAAAAATACTGATCACTACCCCCAAAGTAGTACAATGTTACTATTGTAACATTATACTACTTTGGTCATAGTGAAATATGAAAAAATCTTAAAGAAAGAGAAAAAAGTAAACAAAAATAATAATAAAAAGAGAAAAAATTATCAATTTTTTTTTTCGTACTGTCACCAGTCAGTGTCCCTGATCACCGCCATGCCAGTTATTTGATGACGCTGTACCGCACTGGTGACAGTATGTAAAAAAAAAAAAAATAGTGAAAATAAATTTTTTTCTTCTTCATTTCCGAAAAATGATGACAAAAAAAATTACAACTTCAAAAAACTCGCCATGCCTGTTATGAAATACATCAGACTGTCTACTTTGCAAAAAGGGGTCATTTGGGGGATATCTGTACTGACCTCAAGAAATTAGATTGGCCGTCAGTACTTCAGGATTGATAAATTTTCAGATATATTCCATAGTTTTTGAACTCTATAACTTTCCTACAGACTAAATAATACATCCTAATTTGGGATATTTTCACCAAAGACATGTAGCAGAATACATTTTGGCCTAAATTTATGAAGAACAATTATTTATTTGCAAACTTTTATAACAGAAACAAAGAAAAACTTGTTTTTTTCCAATATTTTTGCCATTTTTTTGTTAATTTAGCAAAAAATGAAAAACCCAGCAGTGATTAAATACCACCAAAAGAAAGCTCTAGTTGTGTGAAGAAAATGATAACATTTTAGTTTGGGTATAATGTTGTATGAGCGCGCAATTATCATTCAAAATTTGACAGCGCTGAAACCTGAAAATTGGCTTGTGCAGGAAGGGGGTAAAAGTGCCCAGTATGGAAGCAGTTAAACATGTCCAATAAAAAATTTTTAAAAATCTAATTTCGTCATAAATTTAGGCCAAAATGTATTCTGCTCCATGTCTTTGCTAAATCCCAATACATGTAAATTAATTGGTTTATTAACCTCCCTGGCGGTATGATCATGTCAGGAATTTTGTGCTGAAAGCGGTACCATTTTTTTGCATGGAAATATGTAGTTTTTAATTGTAGGCTGTAATTTTTAGGAATAACTCACTGAAATCTGTCCGAAAAAGAGTCTATTAAACATTCCGGATATGATAAAACTTGAAACATGAAATCATAAATTATAATTTAATAAATAATCATAAAAAATAATAATATAATAATAATCATTTTAATTCAATAATATAATCAAACCAAAAACACTGAAATTTGAAATACAGAGGCAAATTTGCACATCGCTGAGCAAAGTCGCAAAATCGTTTTCAGTGTCTGATGGCGAATTTCCCCACAAATCATTATCACTCAATTCTGCAAGTGGTTCTGATTTACTATCGCTGTTCTAAAACCGCTTTTGACGTAAAGGGATGCTTTTTGGCCGCCATGGACTTTTCTAAGTTTCCAGGCAGAAAGAACAGTCAAAATGCAGGCAGGGCACAGGACAAAGCAGTAGGGACAAAATGTATGTGAAATGCAGTGAAAAAGCAATGACAGCAAAAATGTAATTTTTTAAAAATTTCAAATTTCCCGCCGGTTCCGCCGCCCGGACGTTCCGACGTCACGGGGACCGGAACACGGAAGCCAGATGCCGGCATCCGCCGGAGGAGATGGACGGGGACGCTTCAGGGGACCCATCGTGGGAGCGAAGGACAAGGTAAGCTCTGCAGGGACCCCCAGAGAACGCTGCATGGTAAGTGTAGCTCGGGGTTACCGTTCTTGGTATAGAAATTCTACCCCGAGCTACACTCGGGAAAACCGCCAAGGAGGTTAAGTGTTCTTGCATGGCAAGAACACTTATTGTTATCTCACATATATATTCTTATTCTTATAGCCAAAATTACCACCCTAACTCCTCCCACAGTTTTTACACTACATAGACAGTAATATACCGAAACGTGCGGATTGTTCCCCATTGGTGTGCTATTACTTTGTGGAACATTTCACCGAATGGTTCACAAAATATCGCCGTTTTTGTGGTGAAATTGGTCCCATAGGAATGAATGGCGCAACTAGTGTGGGAGCTGACAAAGCTAGAGTGTGACCTGAAAAATCAGGACATGATTTCTAAACTGCCATCACTCCCTCATTTTCAAGCCCACCTACACAAATCTTATATCAAAACGTTCAGCTATCACTGCTGCCACTAAAAATGTCCACGAATAAGCCATAGTCCTGATAGTTTTCACAATATGACCATTTGTTTGCAACTCACGCCGCCCGTTGGCATTCATTGAAACTCCACTCTAGCCACCTCAAATTTGAAGGGCAATCTCTAAACTGTGACTGTGCCTCCATTTGTAATATTTCAGACACATACTATGCAGCAAAATGTAGGTCTGGGTCTTGTGATTTTCACAATATAAAGCTCTTCAGTGTAGGACTTTTAATTTTTAAACTATAACCATTTGAAGATGGCAACCGCCAGTGAAGTGAGCAAGTTGGAGCAGTTTGTTTTTAACCACTCTTCTCTGCCCTTGCTGTGGTGTGTGTTGCCATAGTAACCCAGGTGTGTGAGCGGGCAGCAGAGTGACAAAAGCTAGAGTGTTAGCTGAAAAATCAGGACATGATTTCTAAACTGCCACCACTCCCTCATTTTCAAGCCCTAGGCTACTGGTGGAGGCAAGAACACTTCACACAATTTCCCCAGAAATTGTAGCTTTTCTAGTTGGTTTAAGTTATAACGTTTACAAATGGCAGTATATATACTGGGATTTTTATTTTTACCAGTAATGGCGGCGATCAGCGACTTATAGCAGGATTGGGGTGGGCATTCTGACACTGGGGGGAACTTACTTGGTGTCACTGACATCCTCAGTGACACCATTACAGTGATCAGTGCTAAAACAAAAGCACTGACACTGTACTAATGGCACTGGACAGGAAGGGGTTAACATCGGGGGCGATCAAAGGGTTAACTGTGTTTTACATAGGGGGCTGTGTGTGTACTTCACTGTAAGCACACTGTTTTGCATAGCTGTGGACCTGGTAATTGACAGACGCGGCTGCGAATGGCGGCACGGGTAGGGCGCACGCGCCCCCTATCCAGAAATGCGAAATCACATATATATACACGTGATTTTGTGCACCCGTGCCTCCCTGCTGCAGTATTTCTGCTATAGGGTGGTTGGGAATCAGTTAAATAACAATTTCAAAACAATTCTCAGAGTTTTCCTATTGGTGATTATTATTTTCTGTAAATACTAACTACTTGCCCTCCTGAGGATTTACCCCCCTTAATGACCCGGCCTCTTTTTGCTACACAGTGCTGCACTAATTCAACTGATAATTGCATGGTCATGCAATGCTGCACCGAAACGAAATTTACGTCCTTTTTTTCACACAAATAGAGCTTTCTTTTGGTGGTATTTGATCACCTGTGCGCTTTTTATTTTTCATGCTATAAACAAAAAAAGACGGAAAATTGAAGAAAAGCGATATTTTTTTTGTTTTCAGCTATAAAAAATATATAGTAAACTCAAAGTTAGTTATAAATTTAGGCCAAAATGTATTCTGCTCCATGTTTTTAGTAAAAAAGCCCAATAAGTGTATATTGATTGTTTTGTGTAAAAGTTATAGCGTCTACAAACTATGGTATAGATACTGCAATTTACGCCATTTTTTTGCTATACAGAGCTGCGCTAGTTTAACGGACTATTGCGCGGTCATGCAATATGGTACATAAATAACATTTATGTCCTTTTTTCACACAAATAGAGCTTTTTTTGGTGGTATTTGATCGCCTGTGCACTTTTTATTTTTGGTGCTATAAACAAAAAAATGTTTGAAGAAAAATAAATTTTTTTAAAAAAACAATGTTTTCTCATTTCGGTCATAAAAAATATCCAAAAAAACTAAAATGTCATCATAAATTTATACCAAAATGTATTATGTAAGTGTATATTTATTGCTTTGTGTGAAAGTTATAGCTTCAACAAGCTATGGTATAGATAATAGAATTTACATAGCTTTTACTTTCTGACTGCCCATCACATTTCTTGAGGTGCTAAAATACCAGGATAGCACAAACACCCTCAAATGACCCCTTTTTGGAAAGTAGACACCCTAAGCTATCTGCTGAGAGGCTTATTGAGTCCATGTAAGAATTTTTTTTTTTCCCACAAGTTTCTGGAAAATGACAAAACATTTTTTTTTTCACATCTGGAAGGATACTAGGGGCTCTATTGGCCTGTGTGTGAATTCTTGGTGGCTGCGGGATAATACTTTTGCTCGCCACCACACCAGCTTGTACTGCACTAATGAGTGATACTGCAGTACTGGTATGTGAAAAACCAGGATGGACTAGGGCACTGAAGCTCGCCACTTCACCAAAAGGTAGAGCGGCACTAGTACTGGCACTCTGCTGCATATGAGAGTCATCAAAATTTACCGGCAAGTGCTATCAGAGATCAGGCCTAATTCTGCGAACACTGCGGTTTTGTGTGCAATGTATCAAGTGACAGTGACCTAAGGAGAAAGGGGGAGGAGGTGTAAGCGTAGGGTTAAACACAGGTGCCAGGGCTGATCCCGCTAATGCTGTTTTTGGGGACACTATACTAATGTAAACACTGGTGTAGTGCTGATCTACTCAAAGATATTGATCCGTTCAGACACTATACTAGCAATGGAGGTGATTTGGATGTAAATACCCTCAAATTAAAGCTGACAGTCTGTAGTTAAAGCACATCTTGTTCATTTCATTTCAAATCCATTGTGGTGGTGTATAGAGCCAAAAATGTTAGAATTGTGTCGATGTCCCAATATTTATGGACCTGACTGTATATCCTTTGTTGGCAATGACAGAGGTCAAATGTTTCCTGTAAGTCTTCACAAGGTTGGCACACACTGTTGCTGGTATGTTGGCCCATTCCTCCATGCAGATCTCCTCTAGAGCAGTGATGTTTTGGGGCTGGTCGCTGGGCAACATGGACTTTCAACTCCCTCCAAAGGTTTTCTAGGGGGTTGAGATCTGGAGACTGGCTAGGCCACTCCAGGACCTTGAAATGCTTCTTACGAAGCCACTCCTTCATTGCCCTGGTAGTATGTTTGGAATCATTGTCATGTTGGAAGACCCAGCCACGTTTCATCTTCAATGCCCTTGCTGATGGAAGGAGGTTTGCACTCAAAATCTCACGATACATGGCCCCATTCATTCTGTCCTGTACATGGATCAGTCATCCTGGTCCCTTTGCGGAGAAACAGCCCAAAAGCATGATGTTGCCACCCCCATGCTTCACAGTAGGTATGGTGTTCTTTGGATGCAACTCAGCATTCTCTCTCCTCCAAACACGACGAGTTGTGTTTCTACCAAACAGTTCTATTTTGGTTTCATCTGACCATATGACATTCTCCCAATCCTCTTCTGGATCATCCAAATGCTCTCTAGCAAACTTCAGACGGGCCCGGACATGTACTGGCTTAAGCAGGGGGACATGTCTGGCACTGCAGAATCTGAGTCACTGGCGGCGTAGTCTGTTACTGATGGTAGCCTTTGTTACGTTGGTCCCAGCTCTCTGCAGGTCATTCACTAGGTCCCCCCGTGTGGTTCTGGGATTTTTGCTCACCGCTCTTGTGATTATTTTGACCCCACGGGGTGAGATCTTGCGTGGAGCCCCAGATCGAGGGAGATTATCAGTGGTCTTGTATGTCTTCCATTTTCTAATTATTGCTCCCACAGTTGATTTGTTCACACCAAGCTGCTTGCCTATTACAGATTCAGTCTTCCCAGCCTGGTGCAGGTCTACAATTTTGTTTCTGGTGTCCTTCGACAGCTCTGTGGTCTTCACCACAGTGGAGTTTGGAGTGTGACTGTTTGAGGTTGTGGACAGGTGCCTTTGATACAGGTAAGTTGAAACAGGTGCCATTGATACAGGTAAGGACAGAGGAGCCTCTTAAAGAAGAAGGTACAGGTCTGTGAGAGCCAGAAATCTTGCTTGTTTGTAGGTGACCAAATACTTATTTTCCACCATAATTTGTAAATATATTCTTTCCAAATCAGCCAATGTGATTGTCTGGATTTTTTTTCTCCTTTTGTCTCTCATAGTTGAGAACTACCTATGATGTCAATTACAGGCCTCTCTCATCTTTTTAAGTGGGAGAACTTGCACAATTGGTGGCTGACTAAATACTTTTTTGCCCCACTGTACGTGATTTTGCGCACAGGGCCCTCCCTGTAAATGTACTGTGGACGGGCCTTAAGCGGTTAAACAAAGTAATTGAAAGCAGAAGAATTACTACAACCAGCATATAACATTAACTTTGAGCACATAGATGCACACCAGTATAGAAATAATACAAGCTTTATATAAGAAAAGATTGATAACAGTACAAACAGGTATTATCAGAAAAGGCCCGACTGGAGTCCTGATGGAATTGTGCACATTTACCCGGGCATATTTATTTACGAATAAAAATACCTCCAGATGACTGTTGCACCAAAGTCCCGTTGCAGGGGCACCGTAGGATGATGCGGCATCTGTTTTTGTGTTAGAGACCTGAAGACAAGATCTGCAAGGATGAGGTGACCCTCCAGCCATTTCCCATCCAGCCTGGAATGTAGTCCTAGTTGTCTGTCAATAATCATCATTTCTAATTTGATATTAGTAGCATGGATAGGACATGTAGCTGGGACCTTTTCTCTCCATTTCCTCCTTCCAGGATCTTTTCCCAACAAACCCAGTTGGAAAGTGATATACAGTGCCCTGAAAAAGTATTCATACCCCTTGAAATTCTCCACATTTTGTCATGTTACAACCAAAAACGTAAATTTATTTTATTGGGATTTTATGTGATAGACCAACACAGAGTGGCACATAATTGTGAAATGGATAGAAAATGATACATGGTTTTCACATTTTTTACAAATAAATATGTAAAATGTGTGGCATGCATTTGTATTCAGCCCCGAGTCAATACTTTGTAGAAACTTCTTTTGCTGCAATTACAGCTGCAAGTCTTTTTGGGGATGTCTCTATCAGCTTTGCACATCTAGAAAGTGAAATTTTTGCCCATTCATGTTTGCAAAGTAACTCAAGCTCTGTTAGATTGGATGGTGAGCATCTGTAAACAGCAATTTTCAAGTCCTGCCACAGATTACAAATTGGATTTAGGTCTGGACTGGGCCGTTCTAACACATGAATATGCTTTGATTTAAACCATTCATTGTAGCTCTGGCTTTATGTTTCGGGTCATTGTCCTGCTGGAAGGTGAACCTCCATACCAGTCCCAAGTCTTTTGCAGACTCTAACAGGTTTTCCTCTAAGATTGCCCTGTATTTGGCTCCATCTATCTTCCCATCAACTCTGATCAGCTTCCCTGTCACTGCTGAAGAAATGCATCCCCACAACATGATGCTGCCACCACCATGTTGCACAGTGGGGATTGTGTGCGCAGTGTTAGTTTTCCGCCACACATAGCACTTTGCTTTTAGGCCAAAAAGTTCAATTTTGGTCTCATCTGATCAGAGAACCTTCTTCCACATGTTTGCTGTGTCTCCCACATGGCATCTCACAAACTGCAAACAGGACTTCTTATAGCTTTCTTTCAACAATGGCTTTCTTCTTGCCACTCTTCCATAAAGCAAAATTTGTGGAGTGCACGAATAATAGTTGTCCTGTGGACAGATTTTCCCACCTGAGCTGTGGATCTCTACAGCTTCTCCATGGGCATCTTGGCTGCTTCTCTGATTAATACTCTCCATGCCCGGCCTGTCAGTTTGGGTGGACGGCCATGTCTTGGTAGGTCTGCAGTTGTGCCATACTCTTTCCATTTTTCAATGATGGATTGAACAGTGCTTCGTGAGATGTTCAAAGCTTGGGATATTATTTTATAATCTAACCCTGCTTAATACTTCTCCACAACTTTATCCCTGACTTGTCTGGTGTTTTCCCCGGTCTTCATTATGCTGTTTGTTCACTAATGTTCTCTAACATACCACTGAGAGCTTCACAGAACAGCTGTATTTATACTGAGATTAAATTACACACAGGTGGACTCTATTTACTAACTAGGTGACTTCTGAAGGCAATTGGTTCTACTAGATTTTAGTTAGAGGTATCAGAGTAAAGGGAGCTGAATACAAATGCACGACACACTTTTCAGATATTTGTAAAAAATGTTGAAAACCATTTAAATATTTTCCTTCCACTTCACAATTATGTGCCACTTCGTATTGGCCTATCACATAAAATCCAATAAAGTGCATTTACATTTTTGACTGTAACATGACAAAATGTGGAAAAATTCAAGGGGTATGAATACTTTTGCAAGGCACTGTACATAATTATACATTACAGTAGGATACCACCAGGGGCAGAGGATCCCTAAATATAAAAATACAAAAGTTTTAAATTCTTCATGCCCCAAAAGAAAAATTTAAAACACTTGATGATAATATTGAGGTACTACTGATGTGTGGAGGGAGAATAAGTGGTTAGAAAAAGATGGCCAACATTCGTGAAAAAATGTCCTGGCATTAGTGTGAGATAGAAAGATATTTGTGTGAGGGGAAGGAAAAGTGTTTTGCCATTCGCAGCATGTGTAATTCTATCACAAGTTGCAGGCAACACCCTTACCCTGAGCTGACATGAAGCAGGGAAGGAAACCCCTTGTCTTGACATGATGACTTTCCCAAAGGTGGAATCTAAGGGATAGCTAGTTTTCCAGCGGGAACCCCCACGGAGAAGTTCAGACTTATCTGCCAGCCAATTCCAGGTCATCAAACAGGTACTCACAATGGCATGGAGGTCGATAGATGTCCAGAAAGTTGAAAAACTGGCTGTGTGAAACTTGAGAGTGCTGAAAGTAATACAAGTAGTAGCACTGAACTGGAGCCTGAACAAGCAAGGTAGCAGAGTGGACCATAGCAGATTGGACTGTATGAACTGAACTGTGGCACACTGGACTGAGGCAGGCTGGACAGTACTCACTGTAGCAGGCTGGACTGAAGAATCTGGATAGTGACAGGCTGGACAGCAGTGACTATACTGTAGTTACTAGAGATGAGCTGAGCCTACTTGCATTCGGTTCACGGAACATAAGTAAAATTTTGGGTGCCCAATCTGAACCTCTGAAGTATACGGAAGTCGGATGTTAAAAAGCAGTAATAGCCATTTTCTAGGCTAAGGCAAGGGATTATAATCAAACAAATGGAATGATTGTGTGCATTTTTAAACAAATTCCACTGGTCGGAGAACATCAATTTAATGCTTTAAAGCATGGGTGTCAAACTGGTGACCCTCTAGCTGTTGCCAAACTACAAGTCCTATGAAACCTTGCAAGATTGACCGTCACAAGCATGACTTCCAAAGGCAGAGGCATGATGGGACTTGTAGTTCCGCAACAGCTAGAGGGCTGCCAGTTTGCCACCCCTGCTTTAAAGGCAAAATAAAAATACAAAATAACCTGATTGTGAAATGGCACCTCTGTATAATGTATATAATCTACTGCATCAAAATTGACTTTTCGCAACAATAAAAACAAAACAAGAAAAACCTTAAATCCCCCTCACAAATCGATACCTGTCCCTTATACAAGCATGAAGGAAAAGGGATGGGTCCAGTGTGCCATTTTTTTCCCAAGACTGTACTCGGCCACATGACCTCAACATGGGGGAGTAAATCTTTCTGGCAAACTTTTCCCATGTTGATGACGACAAAGCTTCTTTCCCTGTCAACGCTGGGCTCCTGCTACTTAACCCCTTCGCGCCTAAGGGTAAAACAAATCTTAACGCCTAAGTTTGCAATTTTGACATGTGTTATCAAAACAGTATATATCATCACAACTACTTTGTGCATCCAAATGGATTACATATTGTTTTTTTCAGGACAAATTGGGCTTTAATTTGGTGGTAAATGGTAATAGATATCGCCTGATTTTTTTGTTTTATTATCAAAGAAAAACTGGCCCAAAATAATGAAAAAAAAAGTATTTTTTTAAATTTAGCTATATATTTCTTACTACTACCATAACCTACCACCAACCTAATATAATTTGTCCTGCTCCTAACGATCGCAGCGATACCACATATGTGTATGTTAGTTCTTGTTTGTACCCATAGTAGGTGTCAGGGCAGGAACGCTGGAATGGGCAGGCAGGCCTATGGTACGGTCACGCTGCGACTGACGACAGCCACTACCCACAGACCAGAGTCCCTCAGGGCGCGGAGTCTAAGCCCCAGGCTACCCTTCACCAGGGCCCCTGATGGTGGGGATGGACTTGACGCAGCCTGAGACCAGGTCGCGGCCCCCGAGTGACCCCAGCTGCGATAACGACTGCCGCCAATGGCGTACAGCTGGTGGGAGCTAGATGGGATCACAAGTAGAGTAGTCAGACAAGCCGGGTCAATAACAACGGAGCAGACAGTACTAGACGGTAGGCAAAGAATACTCAGGTCACGGGCCGGGTTCAACAACGGGAGGTCAGATAAAGGGTTAACGCAGAGAGTAGTCTTGTCCAAGCCGAGTCGGTTACCAGGAGAGCAATGGGAACAACACAAGAGCTTGCAACAAGGCAACATACAGGACACAAGTGCAGAGCACGCTTGCAGACAGCAGGTTTAAATGTGCTCAACCACACCCTTCTGAGGAGGAGCCGCAGAAGCCTGAAGGCATAAAGGTTCCCACCATGCTTTGCAGAAAACCAAGATGGAGGCCAGCTCATGGAGATGCACAAGCTCTGAAGAAAGGTAGGACCTTGACAGTAGGGCCCAGAAACAATAGTGCACATTTTTTTAATCCTGCCACTAAATGACACTGATACTAATTAAAAAAAAAAAATACTGACCCTAACCTTTGACCCAAACACTAACCCTGGCACTGACCTACATCAAGGTATTTTTTTTTTTATTTTATTGTTTTTTTTAGTTATTTAATTTTTTTTCACACACGTTTTTTCTCTCTGCAAGAACAGAGAGAGATATAATGTATCTCTCTCCTCCATTCAGAGAGAGAAAACACAGGGGTGGGCTTCACATTGACTGATTACTGTGATAGTCAATCAGAGGCTATCACAGCAATCAGGTGACCCGAAATCAGGAGTTCTGGGTCCTGATCATTAGAGCGGGACCCAGGGATTTCAGTGAGACCCTGGTCTCTGTGCTGGGAGCACGCCGTGCAGCACACTCTCAGCACAAAGAAAGGGGCGCATATTAGCTGTCCCATGGAAAAAAGCCCAGTTCATTGGGGCCACATATTTGCACACATTTGGTGTGAAGGGGTTAATGAGAAGCTCTTTTCTTTCAGTGCTCAGAAGCTGCTCAGCTGTTGGTAAACACAGTGACTCACCTGGATGCCATTACCTGCCTCATTAGTCCAGCCTGCAGCCAGCCCTTTTTGTTATTTTAGCAGCTATGTTCCTGTGTACAACTCGGTCTGGCTGACCTCTCTTCTGATTCCTGTTCCTGACTTTTTGCTCCTGATTATGCTGACTTCTGGTTTCCTGACCCCAGCTTGTCTAATTATCGGCTCTGGCATCCAAACCCTGGCTTCTGTTTTTGACTACATTCCTGAACTGTGTTATTTTTGCTATTTCATTAAATTAACCACTTCAATACCGGGCACTTTTACCCCCTTCCTGCGCAGGCCAATTTTAAGTGCTATCACACTTTGAATGACAAAAGCGCGGTCATGCAACACTGTACCCAAACTAAAATTTTATAATTTTGTTCACACAACTAGAGCTTTCTTTTGGTGGTATTTAATCACCGCTGGGGCTTTTATTTTTTGTTAAATTAACAAAAAAAGACCAAAAATTTTGAAAAAAACCCACGTTTTTATTTGTTATACAAATTTGCAAATAAATAATTGTTCTTCATAAAATGTAGGCCAAGATGTATTCTGCTACATTTCTTTGGTGAAAATAATCCAAATCAGTATTTATTATTTAGTCTGTAGGATAGTCATAGAATTCACAAACTATGGGATATATCTAAAAATTCTGAAGTACTGACAGCCAATCTAATTTCTTGAGGCCCAAAAATGTCAGAACAGTACAGATATTCTACAAATGACCCCTTTTTGCAAAATAGACAGTCCAACATATTTCACAGGAGGCATGGCGAGTTTTTTGAAGTTGTAATTTTTTTGTCATACTTTTTCGGAAAATGAAGAAATTAAAAAAATGATTTTCACAATTTTTTTTTACATAATGTCACCAGTGCAGTACAGCATCAGCATATAACTTGTGTGGCGGTGATCAGGGACACTGACTGGTGACAGTCCGAAAAAAAAAATTGAGAATTTTTTTCAATTTTTTTTATTTTTTATTACATTTTTTTTTCTTTTTTAGATTTTTTTTTCATATTACAGGTGAAACTCGAATAATTAGAATATCGTGCAAGAGTTCATTTATTTCAGTAATGCAACTTAAAAGGTGAAACTAATATATGATATAGACTCATTACATGCAAAGCAAGATAGTTCAAGCCGTGATTTGTCATAATTGTGATGATTATGGCTTACAACTCATGAAAACCCCAAATCCACAATCTCAGAAAATTAAAATATTACATGCAATCAATAAAACAAGGATTGTACATAGAACAATATCGGAGCTCTGAAAAGTATAAGCATGCATATGTACTCAGTACTTGGTTTGGGCCCCTTTTGCAGCAATTACTGCCTCAATGCGTGTGGCATGGAAGCTATCAGCCTGTGGCACTGCTGAGGTGTTATGGAAGACCAGGATGCTTCAGTAGCGGCCTTCAGCTCTTCTGCATTGTTCGGTCTCATGTCTCTTATCTTTCTCTTGGCAATGCCCCATAGATTCTCTATGGGGTTCAGGTCAGGCGAGTTTGCTGGCCAATCAAGCACAGTAATCCCACGGTCACTGAACCAGGTTTTGGTGCTTTTGGCAGTGTGGGCAGGTGCCAAGTCCTGCTGGAAAATTAAGTCAGCATCCCCATAAAGCTCATCTGCGGAAGGAAGCATGAAGGGCTCCAAAATCTCCTGGTAGATGGCTGCGTTGACCCTGGACTTAATGAAGCACAGTGGACCAATACCAGCAGATGACATGGCTCCCCAAATCAACACAGACTGTGGAAACTTCACACTTGACTTCAAGCATCTTGCAGTGTGTGCCTCTCCATTCTTCCTCCATACTCGTGTTCCTTGGTTTCCAAATGAGATGCAAAAGTTGCTCTCATTAGAAAAGAGGATTTTGGACCACTGAGCAACAGACCAGGTCTGTTTTTCTTTAGCCCAGGTAAAACATTTCTGACGTTGTTTGTTGTTCAGGAGCGGATTGACATTTGAAGCCCATGTCCAGGATCCATCTATGTGTGGTGGCTCTTGATGCACTGACTCCAGCCTCAGTCCACTCCTTGTGAAAGTCCCCTACACTTTTGAATGGCCTTTTCCTGACAATCCTCTCCAGGCTGCGGTCATCCCTGCTGCTTGTGCACCTTTTTCTTCCACACTTTTCCATTTCACATAACTTTCTATTAATGTGCTTTGATACAGCAGTTTGGGAACATCCATCTTCTTTTGCAATTACCTTTTGAGGCTTTCCCTCCTTATGGAGGGTGTCAATGCAGAAGCACAACTGTCAAATCAGCAGTCTTTCCCATTGCTGCGATTCCTACTGAACCAGACTGAGACCATTTGAAGGCTCAGGAACCCTTTGCAGGTGTTATGGCTTAATTAGCTGATTAGAGTGGGACACTTTGAGCCTAGAATACTGCACCTTTTCACAATATTCTAATTTTCTGAGATTGTGGATTTGGGGTTTTCATAAACTGTAAGCCATAATCATCACAATTATGACAAATCACGGCTTGAACTATCTTGCTTTGCATATAAAGAGTCTATCTCATTCTTTAGTTTCACCTTTTAAGTTGCATTACTGAAATAAATGAACTTTTTCACAATATTCTAATTGTTCGAGTTTCACCTGTACATTATCACCAAGGTAGTATATTGTTACCATAATAACATTGTACTACTCTGGGAAGTGATCAGTATTTTTTTTTACACAATTTCATTGCTTATAGCAAAGAATTTCTTTGCTATAAGCAAGCATTTAACTGAATAAAATCGATTCACTCAGGTTTTTTTTATTGTGATTAGCTGTGATTGGCCATGGCTAATCACATGACACAGATGGGTTGTGATTGGCTCAGCTTGTGCATGTGATCGCTGTGACCATTCACAGCTAGACACATGTGTATACAATGGATGGCATGGAAGGAAGCCATCCATTGTATACAACTGTCATGTGACCTGCTGTGATTGGTCACAGCAAGTCACATGGTACTGGCAATGGGGTCAGTACACAGATCTGTCATCAGCCGTGTCCGAGGTACATGGCCAGTGAGATTTCGCCACAGCACGGCCAAAATATGACGCCCCCCCGGAGGGCTGAGGTGTTCGCCCAGCCATCATTTGACTATAGGCTGGGCAGCAAGTGGTTAAAAGTGTGATTTTAACTGCACTTTCTGTCTTTGTCTGGTTTATGGTTCCTAACATTTCCACAATCCTGGCCTGTTGGTTGTGGTGGTCTATGTGCAACAAGCTTATCAGAATCAGGAAGCTCCCTTTAACAATAATTGGTGCCTCAAGCTACTGTCCCCTCCATTTGAATGAAAACTCATACACAAAAAAGTCCTTTAATCTCTTGCTGACCACGTCACGCATAAATGGGTGGGCTTTAACGCCCAGTTGTTGCCTATATTCATCTACAGTGGCAGGAATATGAGTGCTGAGAGCACAGTCTAAGAGCTGTGGAATATCCAAGTGGTTACCACATACATCTGAGGTTCCTCATACTATCCTGCAAGCCAAAATTTATGGATTAATGCTTTTCCCACTGCCACAAAAACCCACACATGCCAAACACACAACTTGGGGTAGCTTGCCACTACCTGCAATTAGCTAACTGGTCTGCTAGGCCAGTGTTTCTCAACCTTTTTTCAGTCAAGGCACACTTTAAAATCCTGCACTCTCTTGAGGCACACCATTCTAAAATGTAAAATTAAACTAAATCAATAATTTTACATAGTAATAAAGAAATGTGTAGTGAGCGCTCTTAGATATATATAGCAGCTGGAACACTTCAGGCAACCACAGTACCTTTAGAATATAAGTATATCAATGTAACAAGAAACAGTGCAGCGCTCAAGAATTAATAAATAAATGAATGAAAACCAACTATATATATATATATATATATATATATATATATATATATATAAAAGTCTGTGCAATATCCGTGGTATCGTCTGGTAAGGTGAATACACATCCGGAGTATATACTGCCTCGAAATAATAGCAATGCGCACTCACCAGAAACGCATGGATTATGCGCATGTAGAGTAAATCATCCCAGATATCAGATCCAACGAAGACCGAGTGGTGGGCGTCCTACTCACGGTGGGTCATCAGATACATCAAGACTGATCCAGAGGTCCCCTTAAGGTTACTCAGATAATCCACACTGATGGTGTTGATCCCTCTTCTGGCTGGTAAAGGCACCCTTTCTGTGGGAGTAACAGCTCCACAAAGGAGCCCCAAAAACAGGTGCCAGAGATAGTGTAGTATGCTCTTAAATGATTTTATTGGTCAAACATCGCAATAGGGCAGTATGCATATCACAACATCAGGGGTCAGTAAATGCTGTCTTTCACCTCTACACTCATGTTGTGATATGCATACTGCCCTATTGCGATGTTTGACCAATAAAATCATTTAAGAGCATACTCTGGAGTAGGACGGGTGTTTGCTGAGCTCCGTTCCAGACAATATCCTGAGTGTCTTTTGTCACTTTCCTACTCTTTCAAACTTACCCGGAGCCTTGTATTCATCTTGTACCATGTTTCCCCCTCGGAAAGCTGCCTCTGTTACGCCCTACTTGGACAAATTTCGCAGACAGGAGCGGGGCCCTCCACAGGAAGATTGCACCTCCCTAGCCTCAGATTCTACCACCGCTGATACAGTGAGAGTTCTTGAGGCAATATCCTCATGTCAGGCGACACGAATGATGAAAATAGAGGTGAAGTTACATATACCTACTATACACCAAGACATGCACAAGCTACGTGACCGGGTCACTGAGACCGAGGCTTGTATCAGTCAAGCAAAGGACACTCTCCACCCTTTGCGACACACCTCCGAGGCCATGCAGCGTCAGTTGCAACAGCTCAGCCAGAAACAGGATGACCTGGAGAACCGGTCCCGACGATGTAACCTCTGCTTTATTGGCCTCCCGGAGGGCTCAGAGGGCCGGAACCCAGCTACGTTCTTGGAAAACCTGCTCATTACTACTTTTGGCAGGGAGACTTTCTCATCCACCCTGGTAGTGGAATGAGTGTGTCAGGAATGGACTGGCCAGCAATAGTGGGACTCAGCTGCCTTATGAGCTGCAGTACCAGGGCTGGCCAGCGGGTGCTCCCAGCAATCAGAGACTCAACCTTGCAGCCAGTCAAACACCTGGAACTAATTATACTGGTGTATTTAAGGGACATTCAGACCTGCAGACTCTGCCTTGGTGTTGTGTTTCTCTTGGGCCCTGTATCCTGTTCCTGCTCTCTGTTCCTGTCTGATTCTCTGCTGACCCTGCTCTGATCCCTGGCTTGTCTGACCATTCTCCTCTGCCTGACCCTCTGTACCACGCTGCCCGCTACCTGCTGAACCTGGCCTGTGACCCCAACCATTCTCCGCTTGCTCCCCCTGTACCTACCTGCCCGACTGATATTGACCCGGCCTGCCTGACGACGCTTGCATTGTATGTACTGTTATCTGTGGGTGGTTGGTTGGTTTGTTTGCACTGTGTTATGTTTTAGTATTGCACTGCGTTTATGTTTGTATGGTTAGTGTTAATAAATTACATTGTTTATAACATATCTGAAGTCTGCGTTTCCCTGAGTCAGTCACACACCTCTGGTCACACCCGGGAGCCCTGACATTACACCAAGGCCAATCCTGACCAGAAGTGGCTGCACAGGGAAGCCATCTTGGCTTGTTGATGGGAAGGATGGATCTGGATGAGGTTGCGTATTTATATCTGCTAGTGTTTGATGACAGGGAGTATGCTTATCAAACTCTGAAGGAGTATACCCGGGATGAACTGCTAGAATGTATACGGCTCGCTCATGTTCTAGTAGATCAGGGCACAGAGTTCTCTGAGGTGCAGCCATTGATTCAGGTTTGTGCTGAGTTGGTTTCATCTGGTACCCCCGAATGCAGGGATGAATGTTTGCGACCATTTAGTGCAGACCAGGTAGAGTCCCTGGTATGGTTATTAGAGGATGATGTGGGTTACTTTCTGGAGCGTTATACCACATGTTCACCACAGATACTAAGAGATTGTATAAACGCAGTGCAGTCATTGACCAGACAGGCTTTGTGTAAGCTCAGCTTTGTTCAACCCATACTGCAGACATGGACAGACTTGTTGCACCCAGCCTCAGTCAGCTTACAAAGACCCAGTCCTGCTTCTAATCTATTTCCTCAAAACTCTATTCCTGCATTCTCAACAGCTCCTCCTGCCCTGCTATCTACCGCATGTCAGTACCCTGTTCCCACTCGCTGCACCTATCCTGCCTTTAACCCTGTAAAAAAGCCCTCTGTAGCAACTGCTCCCTCTCCTGTTCCATCCTCCAGTTCTTCTCTGTCTCCAGCTGCTCCATTCGTTTGCAGACCTGCGTTTACTTGCAGTGCTCCAGTAGTTAAAACCAGAAAAAAGCGAATATTCTTTCCAACCAATACCATCCTGCCAGTATCCAAACCGGTGAACCTGCCTTCCGTGGTTCAGCCTGAAGCCTCTACTCAGCCTGAATCCTGTACTCAGCCTGATGCCTGTACGCAGCCTGATGCCTGTACGCAGCCTGATGCCTCTACTCGGCCTGATGCCTGTACGCAGCCTGATGCCTCTCTTCAGCCTGAAGCCTCTACTCGGCCTGAAGCCTCTACTGGGCCTGATGCCTCTACTGGGCCTGATGCCTCTACTCGGCCTGATGCCTCTACTCGGCCTGATGCCTCTACTCGGCCTGAAGCCTCTACTCGGCCTGAAGCCTCTACTCGGCCTGAAGCCTCTACTCGGCCTGAAGCCTCTACTCAGCCGGACGCCGGCATTCAGCCTGATGCCTCTACTCAGCATGATGAACTGATCCAGCCTGACGATCCTATTAGGCCAGTTGACTCGATGCCCGCTGTTGATCCAGATGATCCGGTACCTGATCCGGTGCCCGCTGTCGTGCCAATTGACTCAGAGCCCGCTGTCGTACATTGTGACTCGGTGCCCACTGCCTTGCCAGATGACGTGGTGCCCGCTGGCGAGCCAAATGACCTGATGCCTGGTGACCCAGGGCCCGCTGTCATACCTGGTGACCCGATGCCCGCTGTCGAGCCAGACGATCCAATGCCTGGTGACCCGGTGCCCACTGCCTTGCCAGATGACGCGGTGCCCGCTGTCGGGCCAAATGACCTGATGCCTGGTGACCCGATGCCCGCTGTCCAGCCAGACGATTCAATGTCTGCCCCAGTGCCCGCGGTCATGCCAGTTGACTCGGAGCCCACTGCCTTGCCAGATGACGCGGTGCTCGCTGTCGAGCCAAATGACTTGATGCCTGGTGACCCGATGCCCGCTGTCCAGCCAGACGATCCAATGTCTGACCCAGTGCCAGCGGTCATGCCAGTTGACTCGGAGCCCACTGTCGTGCCTGGTGACTCGGTGCCCGCCGCTTTGCCTGGGGGCCCGAGACCTGTCGCTCCGTCTGGGGGTCCGGCGCCCGCCGCTCCGCCTGGGGGTCCGGCGCCCGCCGCTCCGCCTGGGGGTCCGGCGCCCGCCGCCCCGCCTGGGGGCCCGAGACCTGTCGCTCCGCCTGAAGGCCCGAGACCTGTCGCTCCACCTGGGGGTCCGGCGCCCGCCGCTCCGCCTGAGGGCCCGAGACCTGTCGCTCCGCCTGGGGGTCCGGCACCCGCCGCTCCGCCTGAGGGCCCGAGACCTGTCGCTCCGCCTGGGGGTCCGGCGCCCGCCGCTCCGCCTGAGGGCCCGAGACCTGTCGCTCCGCCTGGGGGTCCGGCGCCCGCCGCTCCGCCTGAGGGCCCGAGACCTGTCGCTCCACCTGGGGGTCCGGCGCCCGCCGCTCCGCCTGAGGGCCCGAGACCTGTCGACCCACCTGGGGATCCGGCACCCGCCGCTCCGCCTGAGGGCCCGAGACCCGTTGCTCCACCTGGGGGTCCGGCGCCCGCCGCTCCGCCTGAGGGCCCGAGACCCGTCGCTCCACCTGGGGGTCCGGCGCCCGCCTCTCCGCCTGAGGGACCGAGACCCGTCGCTCCACCTGGGGGTCCGGCGCCTGCCGCTCCACCTGAGGGCCCGAGACCCGTCGCTGCATCTGGGGGTCCGGCGCCCGCCGCTCCGCCTGGGGGTCCGGCGCCCGCCGCTCTGCCTGGGGGCCCGATGCCTGTCGCCCCGCCCGGGGGCCCGACGCCTGTCGCCCCGCCCAGGGGCCCGACGCCTGTCGCCCCGCCCGGGGGCCCGACGCCTGTCGCCCCGCCCGGGGGCCCGACGCCTGTCGCCCCGCCCGGGGGCCCGACGCCTGTCGCCCCGCCCGGGGGCCCGGTGCCTGCTGCTCCGCCCGGGGGCCCGCTGCCTGCTGCTCCGCCCGGGGGCCCGGTGCCTGCTGCTCCGCCTGGGGGCCCGGTGCCTGCTGCTCCGCCTGGTGGCCCGCTGCCTGCTGCTTCGCCTGGTAATCCGATGTGCCTCTGCCCGGAGTCCTGCCCGATGTGCCTCTGCCCGGAGTCCTGCCCGATGTGCCTCTGCCCGGAGTCCTGCCCGATGTGCCTCTGCCCGGAGTCCTGCCCGATGTGCCTCTGCCCGGAGTCCTGCCCGATGTGCCTCTGCCCGGAGTCCTGCCCGATGTGCCTCTGCCCGGAGTCCTGCCCGATGTGCCTCTGCCCGGTGTGCCTCTGCCCGATGTGCCTCTGCCCGGTGTGCCTCTGCCCGATGTGCCTCTGCCCGGAGTCCAGCCCGGTGTGCCTCTGCCCGGTGTGCCTCTGCCCGGAGTCCTGCCCGATGTGCCTCTGCCCGGAGTCCAGCCCGATGTGCCTCTGCCCGGAGTCCAGCCCGATGTGCCTCTGCCCGGAGTCCAGCCCGATGTGCCTCTGCCCGGAGTCCAGCCCGATGTGCCTCTGCCCGGAGTCCAGCCCGATGTGCCTCTGCCCGGAGTCCAGCCCGATGTGCCTCTGCCCGGAGTCCAGCCCGATGTGCCTCTGCCCGGTGTCCAGCCCGATGTGCCTCTGCCCGGAGTCCAGCCCGATGTGCCTCTGCCCGGAGTCCAGCCCGATGTGCCTCTGCCCGGAGTCCAGCCCGATGTGCCTCTACCCGGAGTCCAGCCCGATGTGCCTCTGCCCGGTGTCCAGCCCGATGTGCCTCTGCCCGGTGTCCAGCCCGATGTGCCTCTGCCCGGAGTCCTGCCCGATGTGCCAGTCTTTGATATCCCGCCAGTTACCAGACCCGGGCGGTGGAACATTTTGCCCAGCTAGGACTGTTTGGAGCGTCCTGAGGCCGCTCCTTGAGGGGGGGGTACTGTCAGGAATGGACTGGCCAGCAATAGTGGGACTCAGCTGCCTTATGAGCTGCAGTACCAGGGCTGGCCAGCGGGTGCTCCCAGCAATCAGAGACTCAACCTTGCAGCCAGTCAAACACCTGGAACTAATTATACTGGTGTATTTAAGGGACATTCAGACCTGCAGACTCTGCCTTGGTGTTGTGTTTCTCTTGGGCCCTGTATCCTGTTCCTGCTCTCTGTTCCTGTCTGATTCTCTGCTGACCCTGCTCTGATCCCTGGCTTGTCTGACCATTCTCCTCTGCCTGACCCTCTGTACCACGCTGCCCGCTACCTGCTGAACCTGGCCTGTGACCCCGACCATTCTCCGCTTGCTCCCCCTGTACCTACCTGCCCGACTGATATTGACCCGGCCTGCCTGACGACGCTTGCATTGTATGTACTGTTATCTGTGGGTGGTTGGTTTGTTTGCACTGTGTTATGTTTTAGTATTGCACTGCGTTTATGTTTGTATGGTTAGTGTTAATAAATTACATTGTTTATAACATATCTGAAGTCTGCGTTTCCCTGCGTCAGTCACACACCTCTGGTCATACATGGGAGCCCTGACAGAGTGCACCGCATGCCGCCCCGAAGGGTGCGCCTCCTCGAACGTCCATTGCAAAACTCCTCAATTTTAGGGACCGAGACACTGTACTACAGCTGACTAGAGAGAGGCAGCATCTCCTACCAGAATGTTAAAATATCGGTGTTCCTTGACTTCTTGGCTGAGATTCATCGGCAACGATCCTGCTTCATGGATGTCAAGCAGCGCCTTTGCACTAAACACTTGAAGTATGCCATGCTTTTCCCTGCCTGCCTTCATGTGGTGGGTGAAGATTGGGTGCACTTTTTCGAGGACCCCGAGACGGCCTCGTCCTGGCTCGACCAACACGATGAACATTGCAGTCGCCTTGCTTCACCCCGTTACCATCTTACGGAGTTCTTGAGTATGTCTCCCTCCTTACCAGGGGGTCCTCCATTTTCTGTTTTCTCCCAGTGATTCACATAGCCCAACACAGCATTGAGGACATCAATATGCTCCTTTCTTTCTCCCTCCTCTATCATTTTTCTTCCCTTACTTCGGCCCCAGTATCACTGTCCCCATCCTGCTCCATCGACACTGACACCCCTACACTTTTTGCCCCCCTCCACGTTCCTCTTATTCCCACCTCACGCTTTCTGAGAAAGGAGGACAGACGGGATATTCTCCTTCTTCAATTGGGGGGCCTACTGCCCTGAACTCTGTACCATTGAGCAGACTCTCGCACATCTAACCAGCTCTTATATGACTTGCCTCAAGCCAAAATTTGCACCTTGTGTTCTGCTGCTTATACATCTCTCCAGTGAGAGTTTGTCCCCTTTTATGCCAGTTTGTTATGGGATTTATGCCCCCGCCAAGTTTGGGAGGTGGAGGGTGGGGTGGGGGGTAGGGGAAACGTTTAGGTTTGTCCTCACATTTGTTATAGTCTGCATTTTTTAGAACTGTTGGTACATTGTAACATGTTTCGTAATTGCACAATACACACCTCTCTACGTTCAGGATGCTCCTCATAAAGTCTCAACCAAGGAGGTTCTGCTACCGGTCGCATGCAGATCCATGATATACAACACCTCATGGCTCCGGTGAAGTTTGTCACTTGGAATGTCCGCGGGATCCATGATAAACTCAAACAGTCAACCATGTTCAACTGCCTTAAAGCTCATGGGGCAGACATAGTAGTGCTGGTCGAAACGCGACATACAGGTCAACTTCAGTTGGCCTTAAAACACCCATGGATAGGCTTGGCATACCATGCCATGCACATTCAGTATTCTCGTGGGATGCAGTGGTGTATTTAGGTTTTGTGCTACCCTAGGCAACACAAATATTGTGCGCCACCCCACCCCCAATGAGAGTTCAATGAGTGCGTGTGTGTGTATGTATGTATGTATATATATATATATATATATATATATATATATATATATATAAAATTCTCCCTCTCTCTTCCCTCCATCTCCTCTCTCTCTCTTCCCTCCCTCTCTCTTCCCTCTCTCTCTCTCAGATCGTATGGGACTGTATACACACACACAATATGCACAATATGATTACCCCCCACACACACCTCCTCAAAGGGCTTCTGATCTCTGGGCAGCAGGAAATGTGGGCAGGGGGTGGAAATCATACTGTGTGTGTGCAGTCCCATATGATCTATCAGTGTATCATGTGCTGGATGGATGACAGGAGGGAGAGCCCAGAGAACACATCACAGCTCACCTCCTCAGGGCTCTTTCCTCTCCTTGCTGTCCCCTGGTCCCAGCTCTGAGTGCGGGCGAGGGAAGGAGCTCAGCAGAGAGCGGCCAGTCAGGTAGACCAGGACATCCCCTCCATCCAGCCAGGTTTGTCTCTCCCTCCAGCAGCAGAAAGGCGGCGGGAGGGAGAGGGGGAGAAACCTCAAACTGGCTTTCAGCTACTGGAGGGAGAGTTACACAGTGCATCCTTCTATAACTGCTCTCCCCCTACACACCGATCTTCCTGCTGTCCGGGCCACCTACAGGAGTACCAGTGGCATTCCTCTGATGGTGGACCTGCATGGCTCTGTCAGCCGCTGCTCACCAGGTCCCTTCTCCTTGGGGGGCGGTGCTCCACCCCTAAAAATTGCCACCCTAGGCAAACACCTTGTTTGCATCGCGGTAGATACACCCCTGATGGGATGTCTGTGCTGGTGACTAAGACGGTACAATTTGAATTGATTTCCCTTAGCATTGACCCCCTTGGCAGATACATTTTCATGCATGCTACCTTGTATGGTTGCCCCTATTTAATCCTGGCTTGTTATATTCCACCCCCATATAACCCCGCAGTGGTCAGTGAGGGTTTTCTTTTCATGGCTCAACACCCAACGGTACCTGCAATATGGCTTGGTGACTTCAATATGGTTTTGAATCACACTCTGGACCGACTGCACTCCTCGACAGACCCCCCTACACTGACGATGACCTAACTTAGCCGTTTGCTTACTGACTTTGCTCTGACAGACACCTGGCATTATAGATACCCCCGCACTTAGGCGTTCTTTTGTTTTTCAGCGACTCACTCCACCACGTCCCATATAGATCTCATACTGGTGTCCGCAATTTTGCTACCTCTATTGGAAGATGCAGGATTCCACCCAAGAATATTATCTGACCACGCCCGTTACTGGACCACTCTTTGTTTAACCCCACAAGTACAACCCTCCTCATGGCGGTTGCACCCCTTTTATCTGCCCTAACAGACCATAAGGATATTCAACAGGAATGGCTGTCACGGATAGTGAGCCTGACGTGAAGAGGCAGGCTTCCCGTACAACTCCGGCTCAAGGACCGCTGATGGTGAAACAGCGGTCGCAGGGTCACAGTGGGGTATGAGTGCCTGTGATCAGTCCGGTAATAGTAGGTGAGCTGAGAAGTTGTAGGCCAGGAGCAGGGTGAGGATGTGGCCGTGTGGGATGAATGTATGCTGGAGCACAGCGTGCTGAGGATGCAGGATCAGACGAGCCGAGTTCGGTATTGGTGAGGCAGATCAGGCTTACAGCGGCAGGAGGAAGAGTAGTCGGGTCACAGGCCAGGTTCAGTAACAGAAGATCGATCAGACAGGAGCAGACTGAAGAATAATCCAAAGACAAGCCAGAGGTCAGGGCAGGAAGCAATCAAGCAGAGATCAGGAACAGGCTGGTTTGGTATCAGGAGTCAATCATGGGAATCGGCAATGAGACAACTACAGCAGACAGTTTAAATAGCCCCTTTAGCGCCAGCATTAGTGACAGGCGCGTACACGCATGCACGAGTGCGTGCACCTATGTCCAAGTGCCTGCACATCTGTTCGGCTTGCAAGGACTCTGCTCATGCGCATATTTGTGCGCCGTGGAACTTCACCTGCACTATGGGCAGGCCTTTCCTGACAATGGCAATATTACTTTAATGCCAATTGCAACATGGCGTTGGTGGGATCAGTGTGAGATTCATTTAAATTACATGCCCGTATGGTGCTATCAACATGCATTAATAGACTGAAAGCCTTTTCTAACCTTGCTCTGTGACAGGCCATCAACCGTTTAACTTCCCTGACTAATACTTTCCAGGCAGACCCCTCCCCTTCCAACTCCGCTGCGTTATGGTCTCACACTCGTCTCATTGAACAGCTACACTTTGTAAAAGCCAACCAACAACATTTTTTTACCCGACAGTGTATTTCTGAACAGGGGGAAAGAGCTGGTAAATTGTTAACCAGAATTCAAGACTGCCAGTGGTCATTACACTCACGGACCCTAGTGGAACCTGCATCACTGACCCAAAGCTGACCGCCACGGAATTCTGTAGATACTATACCTCCTTATGCTCCTCTCAGGTGATGGTTATAACTCAGGAAACCCATTTATTTTTGTAAAATATAACTCTTGTCTGTAACCCAGAAGAATGACCTTGAGGCCCCTATCTCCGCAGAGGAGATTGCCATGGCTATCACTACCCTTGCCCCAGTGAAGTCTCCTGGCCAAGATGGGCTCTCTCTGGAGTTCTATTCTACCTACTCGGAGGTTCTGGTTCCGTAACTACAGCACCTCTACAAAAGTATTTTTCCAGAGGGTGCCCTGCCGGATTCTTTGCGTCAAGCTCTAATAATAGTGATACCTAAACCTGGCAAGGACCCCTCCCATCCAGAATCATATCGCCCTATTTCCCTTTTACAAGTAGATATTAAGATCTTAGCTAAAATTATGGCTTTATGTCTCAACCAGGTTATCCTATCTTTGATACATCCTGACCAAACAGGATTTATGCTGGGAAAAAACACCGCTATGAATATTCGTAGTTTATATATGGATATACAATCCTCCCATGATGAAGTCAGTACTAGGGCAGTGGTGACGCTGGACGCTGCGAAAGTGTTCGACTCAGTGGAGTGGGGTTATCTCTGGGAGTTTCTGGAGAGCTTTGGTTTGGAGTCCAATTTCATTAAATGGGTGCAATTGCTGTATTACTCACCTATTGCCAGGGTGGCTGTCAACGGGTGGATATCAGACGCTTTCCCCCTGGGCCAAGGGACCCGTCAGGGCTGCCCTCCGTCCCCCTTGTTGTATGCACTTGCGCCGGAACCCCTGGCCACTTTGCTCAGATGTCATCCTGATATTAGGGGTATCCAGGTTGGCTCCTTGGTGGAATCCATTGGAATGTATGCCGACGATATGCTTCTTTACTTGGCTGACTGACACAGGCCCCTCTCTAAGCACCACTTTACAGGTCATTGAGGCGTTTGGAACACACTCTGGGCTACGTGTCAACGGCAGTAAGTCGCTGACCCTTCCCCTAGATGCCTGTCCTCCGTCACATATTTTTGGTACCCTGCCATTACGCAGAGTCTCTACAATTCAATATCTGGGGGTATATGTTACCAGAGAGCTCCGAGACTACCCGACGCTTAATATTGAGCCACTATTTACCATCCAATAGTGGGCAAGGATGCCACTGGGGGTTGTGGGAAGAATTAACTTAGTTAAAATGATTCTCTTGCCTAAATTCCTTTGCATATTCTGGCACTCCCTGATACTGCTACCCTTAAACCTTCAAAACACTCAAAGGAATTTTTAATTCATTCCTTTTGAAATCGAGTAGACACAAGCTCTCATAGCTCGTTCTCAAGATTCCCAGTACATTGAGGGGAATCAGCCCTCCTAGATTTTAACTCTTACTACCTGGCAGCACAACTCTCCCATATTTTTTACCTACCTAAATCGGGCCAATCGTTACTAAGCCCTGGTGTGTGGGCAGCCCAGTCGTACCTTGTTTTCCACCCTACAGGTGGTGTTGCAGGACAGTGGGCATCTCGGTACCCCTGCGCCTCGTGACACAATAGCCCTCCACCACAAACATACCTGGGAGCTGGCTCTTCGTAGTGTGAACCCCCCCCCCCCCCCTTATCACTCACGTTCCCCCTTGGCTCAACTCTAGGCTGCCTGAATTCCTTACTATCCCCAACCCTGAGATTTGGTCTTCTAGGGTCATCATATATCTCCATCAGGTGGTTGCGCCCACAAGGCTCAAGCCATTCCAAACTTTAAAAGAGGGATTTGACCTCCCTAACGATATGTTATTTAGATATCTACAGCTCCGTCGTGCCTTGAGGGTCCAATTTCTGGGAACCAGCTCCTTTACTTCAACTCCTGTCTTTGATAGATCTGGTGCTTGGGTCCGAACCTACCAAGCAGATTTCAAGACTCCCACAGTAACTAGTGTAGAGGAGGGGGCCAAATCCTGCTTGGAGCCAGATATTGAGTCGTTGGAGACAGAGATCTGGGATGAGATATTGGAGGGCACCAAGTTGGCTTTACCGAGACTCCCTGACAGACTTACTCAGCTTTATATAGGGCATCGAACTTACCTTACCCCATTTCGGGTCTCTAGATTTTGTACCAAGCATAGCCCTCTTTGCCCCTGATTGCCTGATGGCACCTTTTTCCACCTTATATGATCATGTCTAATTATCCAGATGTACTGGGAACAAATCATCAAGTTCCTGTATGATCATATGGGCTCACCTTTACAACTAGATCCTATAGTTCTTGGTTTCCTCCCAGACCTGCCCGAGGCAAATTCTTTATTACTCTCTTACGTGCCCAAAGATTAATTGCACGCCACTGGATGCAGACAACCGTCCCCACCCTTCAGGCATGGTTAGTTAAAGTGAATTCAACTCTTCCGTATAAGAAACTTGTTTATATGCACAGACGATGCCGCACGAAGTACAACAAAATATTGGATAGATGGATTTCTTCCCCTCTCACCTATGCAACCTGACGTAATAGAATTGTTAGTGGCTAACATTTATTGTTAGTACTAACATTTATAGGTAAAATTGATCCAGGGAATATACGATTGCCTCTTGGACGATTAGGAAGGAATTTTTTTCACTGCAGGAGCAAATTGCACCATGCTTTGCTGGATTTTTTTGCCTTCCTCTGGATCAACTGTGGGTATAGGTGTCACGTACCTGATTGGAGACTGAAATGACGAGGTCGGCCTCACTTGTGTCATTAGCCCTGACCCCACTGGAAGTGGAACAGAGGGTGTCTAGGGACCAGGGGGACAAGGGCGCCAGCAGATGTTGTTTGCAGCTCTTGCAGTTGGAGACTTTGGAAGACTGATGAACCTTCGATTCAAGAACAGTAGTGATATGCAGCGCTGGTATGGTAGGTCGTCAGGTTTGCACCAGAGCAAGGCAGGAAGCTGGGATGGGAGACAGGAGCAATGTCATAGGACTAGCCGGGCGGACAGAGAGGTACCAAATCATAAACAAGCCAAAGTCAGGAGCAGAGCCGAAGTCAGGGACCAGTATAAAGCAGGAGAGTAATCAGAGTCAGGTCAGGAACAAGCCGGGTCAGCAACAAGTAAATCACACAGAAACGAGCAGGAAACAGGGAACAGCTGAAGACCAGTCAGCACTCAGCACAGGCAGAGGCACCTCTTAAATAGTCTGTCTGGCGCCAATCTTCACCATGCGTTTGCACGTGTGTGATCGTGCATTTCTGTGCACATGCGCACGTCTATTCACCAGCCGTCTCACAGGAATTCCCTTACAATAGGACTATAACTTTTTTTTTTACTGATTGAACTGGATGGACTTTTGTATTTTTTCAGCCAGACTATGTAACTATGTAACATAGTAAGGAGTCCTTGGCTATCCTTTTGATATGAAAAAATGCAGTTTGGCTGGTCCACTATCAGTGCCAACTTCACATACATGAATGTATATATAGTGCATTTACTCATATTTCATATATAATTATAGCTATGATACACACATTTTATATGCCTACATGCCTACAAATTTTTTTTAAAAAAGTTTTTCTTTGTTTCTTTTATAAAATTTTGCAAACAGGTAATTTTTCTCCTTCACTGATGTGTGTTGATGAGGCTGCACTGATAGGCAGCACTGATGAGGTGGCTCGGATAGGCAGCACTGATGGGCACTAATAGGCAGCAGTGATGATGCTGCACTGATATGCAACAATGATGGGCACTGATGGGCGGCACTGACTGCCAGCACTGCTGGGCACTAACGGAAGACACTGCTGGGCACTGATAGGTGGTACTGCTGGGCAGCACTGATGGGGGGCACTGCTGGGCAATGGTGGGAGGCACTGCTGGGCACAGGTGAGTGGCACTACTAGGCACAGGTAGATGGCACTACTAGGCACTGATGGGAACAGGTGAGTTGCACTGCTGGGCAGTGATGGGAGGCACTGCTGGGCACTTGTGGGTGGCACTGCTGGGCACAGGTGGGTGGCACTGGTGGATGACACTACTGGGCACTGATCATCAGGGCACTGCTCATCAGTGCTGTGATGATCGGTGCCGATCCATCCTCTGACAATTGCTGGTTATTGACAGTACTTTACTCACGCTCTGACAACGTGAGGAAATTGCAGCAGATAACCGGCAACTGCATTTACCCAGCTGATCACGTGGTAAAAGGCAGCTGTGATTGGCCTTTTACCACATCTTCTGATTACCGGACGAGCGCCCCCTGGAGTGTGCGGGAAGGCGCGTTCTGGGAGGACGTCACATGACGCCCTCCCAGAACTGGACAACTGCACTGCAGCAGTCATTCAGCTATAGCGAGGTTGATAAGTGGTTAAGGGTTTTTTTTTCTTTTTAACTACTTACTGACCGCTTACCCACATTTTGCAAATGAGCATCGACTCTGGGAAAAGCGACGTAATCTTACATTGCTTCCTATTTCGGGGTGTGAACGTGCCTGCCCCCCCCCCCCTCACCTCCTCTGTCGGTCCAGGGATAGAAGAGAGAACACCAAATAAAAGCATTACATTTTACACACACACGTGTTGGATTAGCACGTTTAACCCTTTGATCGCCCCTATTAACCCTTTGATCGCCCCATCACCCAGCCAGAGCCATTAGTATGGTGTCATGATATAGAATTTTTCACTGATCATTGCATTCTTGCCACTAGCGACATCATATAGTGTCAGGGTCAGTAAGCGTCCCTCCCAGCCAGGGTCAGCTAGTGTTATCGCACTATTGAACTCACGCTCTAGGTATAGTGTTTGTACAGATCAATATAATTACCACGAACAGAACTATACTAGTGCCTGCTTTGTATAGTGTCCCCAAAAAAACAGTGTTAGCAGGATCGGCTCCATTCGCTGCTAGCACTAGCGTTTAGCTGCTCCGCTGTTTTTCACAGATTTGTACCAATTGATTGTGGGCCAAAGCAATTTATAAGCACAACAATACATCACTGCCCACCCAAATTCAGATCTTGCCAGACAATTCGCATGGAAACCCATCACAGTTTCTAAACTCAAAACTTTTTTGGGCCTAACCTTCAACATGGCCACTACAAAAGAGAATGAACATGGTCATATATATATCATAGTTTGTAGATGCTACACCTTTCACACAAACCAATCAATATACATGTACTGGGATTTTCTTTTACCAAAGACATGTAGCTTAATGCATTTTGGCCTAAATTTATGGCTGAGTTTATTGGATATTTTTTATAACCAAATGTGAAAAATATTGGTGTTTTTCCAAAATGTTTGGTCTTTTTTTGTTTATAGCGCAAAAAGTAAAAACCGCAGAAGTGATCAAATACCCCCAAAAGAAAGCCCTATTTGTGTGGTGAAAAAAGGACATACATTTATTTTGGGTACAACATTGCACGACCGCACAATTACCAGTTGAATTAGCGCAGTGTGAACAGCGGTGAGTTCTTAACAACCATGGCTTATCCGCCATCAGTGGGATTCCCTGCTGATAGGAGAATGTAAACAAAAGAATTGCTGGCATTTAAACATGAAAAAAAAAAAAGGCTGTGGGGGGAGAGATTTGGTACCTCACGAATGACATTACTTGGAGGCATAAAAACACAGTAAGAAAAGATTTCATAAAAAAATACATTACAGTGCTATTAGGCAGTGGATGTGTATAGACTACATTTGGAAAATAAGGAATGTTTAATGTCACTATAAGCATATAAAAGGCCAAATTTTCTGCATTAGAAAATTATATATCTATACACATAATTTAAAAAATCCATTATGCTTTTTAAAGGTAGTATTCCTTAAATGTGTTTAGAATATGATTACTGTAAACCATTTCTCAAACTAGAGTAGTTATATGATCGTTAAAATATGATAACTGCACATTTCAGCAGACACACCCTGCCTTCAGAAATTGCACTCTGCTTGATCACATACTGCTCTCTAGTGGTTTATCTGGAGAATGCAATCAAATGTGCTTTCTTTAACACTGAGGCAAAACTAATTTGGAAAGTTAGGTGTTTGGTCCACTAGTTAAACATGGGGGTTCTTTTTAGATGTGTTGTCCACATTCCTCTACAATATTTTAAATTTTCAAGCAACAAAAAAAAAACGTTGCTTTCCGTGTTTATTTTTTTCTACCAAAAAGAACACGAGCAGCATAAACCGCAGAGGCAAGTTACATGGTTACTAAACCCAGGACCCTGAATTCACTGTATCTGGTCTCCCACAGTACACACAACATAGAAATGCAATTATTTTAGTAAATATAAACTGCTAAATACCTTTTTTCACCAGCAGTTAGAGCAGTATCGTGACTTCAGCAGAGCACTGGTTAAAGCTTATAGGAGGAGTTTCTTTCTGCTCTAGGAGGATGTGAAAGTGCTGACTCTCTGTCTGGACAGTGCTGATTGGCCCTGTGTTGATCACATGCACTCTCGCAAGACAAAAAAACCTCTCTAGCAATACACACCAAACTGAGCATGTGAATATGGATACAGTCTGTATCAGGTGGTCATTTCAACAAGAGGAGGGGAAGAGAAGTAAGGATCAAACAGCCTTTTTACACAATGCAGATTAACCTCTTAGGTTCCACAGTGAGTATAACAAGCATGCTTTACTGCATATACAGACTGATTTTACTGTTGTGGGTTTAGTAACACTTTAAGATTTCAGAAGAGAAACATGATTTTTTAAAAGGTGTGCAAAAATCTTTACCAAAAGGACAGTCTTGACCACTTCCTGTCATTTATATATACCCCCACAGGTTCTCTGTCTCCTTGGCACTACAGCTCTTGAAGGATCCTGACCTCTTCCACTGGTTTATCATACTCCAGTACAAAAGTTTATGAATCTGAACGTTAGATCTCTAAAAGAAAAATAGTTGATCTTATTTTAGCTACTCTTTATTTACTGGGTGATATGGTTGTTTAGACTCTACAAGTGCTACTATGAAGACCCATATTTGTAGAACTTTTCCAATATCTGACATACAGTTTACTGTAATTTTAACTCTTTTGGGTCTCTTTTCTGAACTCATCTTCCATTTATATTTTATCCAGACCATAAAGTGTTTTACTGTTACAGCCTGTCCCTCTGCAACTTCTTACAACTCATATTTCAACACCATGGCTCTAAGCTTTCATAGTAAACGCTTTGGAATACTTTCATTGCACATGTACAGTTCTTTGTTTTCAAATAGGTGCCACTTAATATTAATCCTATGATATGGAGACGGTTGATGGTTCACCTTTATCATCAGGACCAGTTACTCATGAAACAGTTCCTCTGGTACTCCAATTTAAGGCTGACCATTATGAGACCATCAATTTTCAGCTGATTACATCACCTAAATTTCCTGTCATCCTGGGCATTCCTTGGTTTTCTACCCATAATCTCTCCATCAACTGGGGAGCACAGACTATATATTTTACATCCCCCCATTGCGAGGAACATTGTAGGAAACCACGTTGTACAATTTCTCTACCAATCAGGGAATCACAAGTTAATATGGTAACTACACAGTCATATGACAACCTGCCTCCACAATACCATGAGTTTCGAGACATCTGTGATAAAAAAGAATGCTGATCAATTACCTCCACATCGTCCATATGATTGTCCCATTGAACTGCTTCCAGGAGCAGAAATACCATTGAGCTGCCTTTTCAATCTATCAGAACCTGAACTAAAGGTGCTCAGGGAGTGGCTTGATGAGAATTTGGAGAAGGGCTTTGTTAGGAATGGACTTGCCAGTAATGGTGGGACTCACCTGCCTTGTGGGCTGCAGTACCAGGGCTGGCCAGTGGGTGCTCCCAGCAATCAGAGACTCAACCCTGCAGCCAGCCAAACACCTGAAACTGCTTAGGCAGGTGTATTTAAGTGATGGTCAGACCTGCAGTCTTTGCCTTGGTGTGTGTTTTTCCTGGGCCCTGTATCTTGTTCCTGCGTTCCTGTTCCTGGTCCTGTCTTGTTGCTGACCCTGTTTGATCCTGACCTCTGCTGACTTCTCCTGTTCTGATCCCTGGCTTGTGACCCCGACCATTCTCTGCCTGACCCCCTGTACCTACCTGCCTGTTAGTTGCTGTACCCGGCTCGTGACCTGACTACTCTGCCTGCTCCTCCTGTTCCTACCTGCCCGTTTGTTATTGACCCGGCCTGCCTGACGACGCTTGCATTGTATGTACTGTTATCTGTGGGTGGTTTGGTTTGTTTGCACTGTGTTATGTTTTAGTATTGCACTGCGTTTATGTATTGTTAGTGTTAATAAATCGTATTGTTTATAACATATCTGAAGCCTGCGTTTCCCTGCGTCAGTCACATACCTCTGGTCATACCCTGGAGCCCTGACAGGCTTTATCAGACCCTCAACATCTCCTGCAGGGAGAAAAGGGACTCCACTTTGTTGAGAAAAAGGACTCCACTTTGTATCCATGCATTGATTTTAGGGGCTTGAATAAAAGCACTGTTAAAAACCGTTACCCACTCCCTTTAATCGCTGAAATGTTGGAAAGACTCCGCTCTGCCAAAGTCTTTATAAAACTTGACTTACGGGGGGCATATAACCTTGTATGCATGCGTCAAGGACACGAATGGAAAACTGCCTTTAGAATCAGATATGGACACTTCGAGTCCCTAGTTATGCCTTTTGGCCTATGCAGTGCTCCCATGACTTTTCAGCACTTCATCAATGATGTTTTTCGAGATCTGTTGGACCAGTTTGTTATTGCATATCTGGACGATATTCTCATCTTTTCGAACAAGCTGGAGGAGCATCGCAAGCATGTCTGCACTGTATTCAAAAGGTTACGGATGAACCGACTTTACATCAAATTGGAGAAATGTGAGTTTGAACAAACCCAGATCCAGTTCTTGGGATATATCATTTCTTCAGGAGTGAGCATGGATCCTGAAAAGATCAAGGCAGTGGTGGATTGGCCTGCCCCTGGACGTTAAGGAAATACAACGGTTTGTTGGATTTGCCAACTTTTATAGGAAATTCATAAGAAACTTCTCTAAAGTAATAGCACCAATTACACAGCTGACAAAGAAAGGAGTGCCCTTTGCATGGTCAACTGAGGCGCAAACTGCTTTTAGTAAGCTAAAGACTCTTTTCACTTCTGCACCAATATTGGTACATCCAGATCCTGAGCTACCTTTTATTGTGGAAGTGGATGCCTTAGACTCTGCCGTGGGAGCTATCATTTCTCCTGAATGGAGGCATCTGTTGGAAGGGGCTATGCATCCTGTGACTGTCTTCACTGATCATAAAAATCTAGAATTCATCCATTCTGCCAAGAGATTGTCTTCTAGACAAGCACGTTGGTCACTGTTCTTTTCCAGGTTTAATTTTATTATCTCATATCGACCTGGGTCGGCCTGAACATGGCGGCAGGGGAGAGCTCAATGTAGGAGCTCGTGGACGGAGCTCCGTTGTCTGACCTCCCCAGGTCTCTAAGCTTATCCCCTGGGACATGTTAGAGCCTTGCGGCGGGGCACTTACCCGGCCTGACGGCTCCCGGCGGAGGAGAGACTGATGCGGGTGAGAGAAAAGAGAGGAGCGGCTGGTGATTGGTAAAGAGAGAGTCCCTGGACGCTGGGAGACGAGAGGGGCCGGTGCGATCACGTGACCGGCCGCAAGGCACCTCTAGGAGATCGGGAAGCCGGCCGGCCGGCGTTTTGCGGCGAAAGAGCAGCGCTGACCTGTTTGCCAGGAGCCGACACACTCTCCCCCTATCCCCCTAGTAACCCTGGAGCCTAAAGAAGGTGGAAGGAGAAACATTAAGATCTGGACAAGGAGCCTGAAGAGACCCTGGGGAGTTCCCCCCCATGAACAGACCCTCAGAGGAACCGACCGAAAAGGCACTCACTGGAAGAAGACATAGGAGGAGGGTGAGTGACAGTTATGAATTGCATTTGAGGGTCTATTGTGCTGACCTCTAAAAAATGTGTATATGAACGGGGGACCCCTAGAGACTGTACAAAAGGTGGAAGAGGCTCGCAGAGAGAAGAGGAGAGGCTCGGGGGGAAGGAGGGGGAGAGGGGAGAAGGTGGAGGAGGAAGAGAGGAGAAGGAGAGAAACCAGCAGGGGGACAGGGCAGAGACTTGAAAGTTTTAAGAAACAATATCCCGCCCTACCCACAAATTTATAAAGGACTATAAGAAGGATAAGCGCCACAGAGAAGAATGAAAAACAAAAATGTAAAAGGAAGTGGGCTTAAAGGGTCCCAGACTGGTACAATTAAAAAATATACATCCCAAGGTAACGTAACCCCAGAAAGACCTCAGAGCAGATCTGAAAAAGGAGAAGCAGACCTTAGTATGGAAAGAAGCCCTAGAGTATCAATAGGCCCTGATACTAGTAACCAGCAAATATCAGGCAATACAGAGGTGGAAAAAGACCTACAAATACCTAATAAAAAGGAAATGGCAGAAATGTTTAAAGAACTGGAGAAAACAATAAAACAAGAAATGGTAAACATTCGCAGTGATCTAGGACACCTATTGGAGAGAATTGAGGAAACGGAGGAGAAAGTTAAAGGTCAGACCCAGGCTATCTCTGAACTTGAAAAAGAACTAATTAATATAGGGAAAGTCCAAGAAAAACTGTTATATAAGGTTGAGATACAAGAAAACAAAGACAGGAAAAGAAACATCTTGATACGTGGGGTCTCAGAAAACCTAAAGGGAGAAAGCCTGCAAGAGGTGGTTTGCAAAATATTTAACATTATCACAGACAGCTCTGAAATGGAAAGGTCTAAAATAGAAGGAACCTTTAGAAAAGGAAAAATCCTGAGAAACCTGGGGAAAGAAAGGCCGAGAGATATAATTGTCAAATTTTATGAACTTCGGGACAAAGAAAAAATCTGGAAGAAGACTAAGGGAAAACCAGTAATTAAGTATGAAGGAGGAGACATACAGATATATGCGGATCTGGCCCCAGAGACTTTGTGGAGAAGGAGAACTTTGAGACCCCTATTGGAAAGGTTGAAAGAACAAAAGGTGCAATATAGATGGGGGACTCCCGAATGCTTAATAGGATGGAAAAATGGGACTACAGCATACCTTAGGTTTCCAGAAGATATGAAAAATTTTTGTGACAGTTTAAAAATTCAAAGAATGGAAATCCCTGGCTGGGAAGAGGAGCGATGAGAAAGCAGAGTGAAGAGAAAAGAGGACTGGCAATGTGTGGGGGGGAGGGGGTGGAGGGGGGGAGAGGGATGGGGGAGGAGAGAGGTGTTTTTTTTTTTTTTTTTTTTTTTTTTTTTTTTTAAATCTTCCTCTTCTCCTCTCGCCACCTACCCCCACTCCATTGCCTCGGTAGGGATTTTTTTTTTTTCCTTGTTTTTCTCTTTTTCTTCTTTCTTCTCTCTCTTTTCTGCCGGTGATAAAACTAGGTGGGGCTTGGGAGGTTATGGGGAGGTTAGACAAGGGGAAAGTCGTCCATGGTCGGAGTTTTAGCCCAAGGATCAAATCAAAGGTGGATTTTTAATCCATAAATGATTAGTAGGCAAATGTTAGGCCTAAAAAGAGGGGGGAGGGGAGGGGGGAGGGAGGGGGTTGGAAGGTTGGAAGGGTGGGAAATGGGAGAGGGAGGTTGTTTTTTCTGCAAAATAAAAGAGGATATAAAAGCAAGTGAGAAGGGAGAAGGAGAGAGAAATAAAAAACATAGATGGAGGAGAAAAGAGGAAATTTAAGGAAGATGGAAGAGATTCAGTTTATAACATATAACATAAATGGGTTGAACTGCCCCGGGAAAAGATATAGATTATTTAAAGAATTACATCATAGAGATGCCTCAGTGATATTTTTACAGGAGACACATCTTGAGATAAGTTCAAATGTTAGGCTGAGGTCTAAAAACCACCCAACATGGTACTATGCAGATTCCCCGGTTAAAAGAGCAAAAGGGGTAGCAATAGGCCTGGCAAAGAACGTTAGATTCGAGTTGGAAGATAGAAAAACAGACCCAGACGGGAGATTTTTGTTCTTAAGGGGCAAGTTACAGGAGATCGAGTGTACACTGGCCAACATCTACTGTCCTAATAAAAAACCGGAGGAGTATCTGAAAAAGGTGTTGAGGAAGTTGATGGACTTTAAAAAAGGACGTTTGATCCTGGCAGGGGATTTTAACTTTTGTATGGACCCACAAAGGGACGCCACCTCCCATATAAAGATAGAAGGAAGTAAGGCCCTGAAATTATTGAAAAAAGAATTACACATAAGTCAACTGGTAGATGCCTGGAGAATTACACATACGCAAGATAGAGATTATACTTTTTTCTCGAGTATGCATAAGAGATATTCAAGATTAGATTATATATTAATAGAACATCAATTAATAGACCATCTGACCCAGGTAGATATAGAGACAATATCTTTATCAGACCACGCTCCAGTTACTATGAAAATGGAATGGGGGAGAAGGAAAAGTGGAGGGCTGGGATGGAAATTGAATGAGACACTTTTAGTGGAAAGGGAAATAGCTCAGAAAATAGGGGAGGAGATCGAGCGCTTTTTTGAGGAGAATGAGACAGGGGAGGTGTCAACAGCCACGGTGTGGGAGGCTCACAAAGCTTATATAAGAGGAATATTAATGGCGATTGGGGCTAGAAAGAAAAAAGAAAGAAGGGAGAAAATGAATGAGCTCTTAGAAGAAATAGGTAAATTAGAACAAATACACAAGAATAGAATAACAAAAAAAATAGAGCTGAAGTTAGAAAAACAGAAGGAAGAACTGAAAGAAATGATAGAAGAGGAGAGGAGAAAAGTATATAATAGAGTTTTAAGCGAGAGATATAGATGGGGAGAAAGACCTGGAAAGTATCTGATGAGAGCCCTGAGGAAAAAGAAAAATAGAAATTATATAGAAAAAATAAAAGATGCTAAAGGAAACATGAAACACTCAAATAAAGATATCATCAAAGCCTTCACAGAATATTACAGGAAACTGTACAATATAAGCCCCTTAGAAGGTTCAGAAACTAAAGACAGTGAGAAAAATCAGAAAAGAAAGAAATATTTGGAAATGGCTAGGTTATTAAAATTAAGTGAGGATCAACTAAACTCCCTAGATGCAGATATCTCACAGGAAGAAATAAAACTAGCATTAAAGGGGACAGTGTCGGGGAAAAGCCCAGGCCCAGATGGATATACAGTGAGATACTATAAAAAATTCAGTGAAATCTTAGTACCAAAACTCAAAAACTACATGAATGCACTAGGTGGAGAGATGGAAGTAAGAAGAGAATCATTACAAGCCCAACTCGTGCTCATCCAGAAAGAGGGAAAAGATCCCTCTCAGTGTTCTAGCTACAGACCTATTTCATTATTGAATACAGACACTAAGTTGTACGCAAAGGTCCTAGCAAATAGATTGAAAGAGCTAATGCCTGGATGGATACATGAGGATCAGGTGGGCTTTGTTCCAGGGAGGGAAGGAAAAGATAATGGGGTACGATCATTGATGCTAATCCAAAAGAGTAAAAAGGGAAAAGAACCGGTGGTACTATTGTCTATAGATGCTGAAAAAGCGTTTGATAGGGTAAACTGGAGATTCATGATGGATACTCTGGAAGCCTTGGGAATCGGGCCCAGGATGAGAGAGTGGATAGGAAAGTTGTACAGATACCCCTCGGTGGTCATTGGGGTAAACGGGGAGAGGTCAGAACCCATTGAGATGTCAAACGGAACAAGACAGGGATGCCCATTGTCCCCATTGCTGTATGTTATATCTCTAGAACCTCTATTATCAACAATAAGACTGAATAGAGACGTAAAGGGAATCCTGATAGGAGATACGGAACATAAAGTTGCTGCCTTTGCGGACGACTTGTTGTTCTATGTAGGAAACCCCAGGATTACACTTCCAAACTTAATGAAGTCACTAAAGGAGTACGGAGAACTATCAAATTTAAAGATAAATCCAACAAAAACGGAGATTCTAAATATAAACATCTTAAAAAACGAAAAAGAAAGGATACAAAAAGAATTTCCTTTTAAATGGAAAGACAGAGATATAAAATATCTAGGAGTAAAACTCACAGCCTCACATAAACATCTATATAAACTAAACTATATTACACTGATTAATGAGATTAGAGATGAATTGAAAAGATTGGAGGGAGGAACCCCGACATGGATGGGTCGTATTAATCTGGTAAAAATGATAATAGTACCAAAAATCATATATAGATATCAAATGATCCCAATTAAACTCCCAGAGATTTTCTTTAAAATAATTAAGAAATTGATAACAAGATACATATGGAGGAATAAAAAACCAAGACTGTCATATGAACTGCTAAGTAGGAGGAAAGAAAGAGGGGGTTTAGGGCTCCCAGACTTTAAAAGATATTACAAAGCGGTAATACTGGCAAGAATCATAGATTGGATATTTAATAGTAAAAAAAGCTGGGTGAGAATAGAGAATGAACTCAGCGGAATAGACTTGGGAAGAATGATATGGGTGCCAACACAGTATAGGGGTTTAAATGACAATGTAAATACATACACTTTGAATGTTTTAAAGATTTGGGATAACTTACACAGAAATATGAAATGGACTTTTAATTCTACACTGATTCCACTAAAAAACACGGAGTTTTTCCCCCCAGGGAGAGAAGAAATAGGAGGGAAGTGGTTTAAAAAAGATAAGGTGCAATTAGGAGATATCTTGGTGGGAGATGAAATAGGAGCATTTGGTGAATTGAAAAAAAAAGAGGGAGAGATTTTCACTAAATTAGACGAATGGCGGTATTTCCAACTGAGGTGTTTTGTCGGAAGTTTGCCAAGACCTTTAAGGACAAGAGACAATTGGAACTTGTTCGAAAAGACATTGGGAACACAAGGTGATGGGAAACACGGGATTGCTAGAGTTTATAAAATACTCACTGAACTAGACACAAACACGAAACCAACATATTTAACAAAATGGGAAATGGATATGGGAGTTGTGATAGATGAGGAAAAGCAGAGGAGAATATATAGATTAACTCACGAAAATGTCTCTATGAGAGAAGTAGAGATGAACTATAAGTGTTTGACAAGATGGCACATTTCACCGATAGTAGAAAATAAGATGTGTGGAGAGAGTACACCGCTGTGTTGGAGGGGATGTGGAGAAATAGGTACAATATACCATATATGGTGGGGATGCCCAAAAATCCAGATATTCTGGAAAACAATAATCCACTTAATAAGAAAATTGACAGAAATAGATATAAAACTAGATCCAGAAGTATGTATTCTGCATATCACGGATATAACGGTAAATAAATATAAAAAATCAGGGATATGGTACTATATAAATGCTGCAAAAGCCCTGATACCCAAGTTCTGGAGGCAAGTAGAGGCACCAAAGGAAGAGGACTGGATTGAAAGAGTCGAGCAGATTAAAAAGATGGAAAGGTTGTACCATACCCAAGAAGATAAGATGGAGGTTTATTATGGGAAATGGGAGAACTGGGAAAAAGCTAGATTATATATGAGGTGTAGGAAAGAATAAAGATAACAAACAGAAAAATTCCACTTGCTGATATAAGAAGACGCAGAGAAAAGATAGAATAGGCAGAGGGGATATGGGGGGGGGGGGTGGAGAAGGGGGGGAAAGGTTACATAGAGTATATAAAGTAGAAATGTTGGTTAATATAATATTATAGAATATATTTTTATATATATATATTTATATTGTGATGATGAAATGTAATTAAAATGGAAAATTAATAAATATTTAAATTATAAAAAAAAAAAAAAAAATATCGACCTGGGTCAAGAAATGGTAAGGCTGTTGCCTTATAACTGATGTCGTCTGGGCCTCTCCAGGAAAACAACTCTGAATGCACAATCCTGCCTCAAAAGAACTTTCTAGGGGCCACAAGTCCTAAGGCATTCTTGAATCTTCTTAAAGAGGGGTATGAGAATGACCCACTTCTCAATCATCCACATAAGGACATTAACCTGGCTTATAAGAATGGCTTTTGGATTCAAGGACATTATCTTTACGTACCTGAATCTGTTCAGGTGGAAGCTCTCAAGTTGGTTCATGATTCCAATCTTGCTGGGCATTTTGGAGTTTCTAAGACTGAAGAACTTTTATCACGTTCCTTTTGGTGGCCGGGTTACAAGAAAGATGTCAAACGCTATGTGGCCTCATGCTGGACCTGTGCATGCAATAAAACTCCCCGAGCCTCTCCTTTGGGTTTGCTTCAGCCACTCCCTGTTCCATCAAGTTCATGGGGGTCTATTTCTATGGATTTTGTGGTTGATTTACCTCCCCAAAAGGAATGGCCACTATCTTGGTAGTTGTCGACTATCTCACAAAAATGGCCCATTTTGTTCCAGTTAAGGAACCCACTGCTGAACAAACTGCAAAACTGATGGTTCGAGGAGTCTTTAAACTGCATGGAATCCCTGATGATGTGGTGTCTGACAGAGGAGTGCAGTTTGCTTCAAAATTCTGGAAAAACGTTTGCTCAGCCTTAGGCATTGCAACCAATCTGTCCTCTGCTTTTCATCCCAAGTGTAATGGTCATACTGAGAGAACCAATCAAACAGTGGAGCAGTATCTTCAATGCTTTGTTACTTATCTTCAGGATGAATGGGTGGAATGTCTTCCCACTGCAGAGTTTGCATACAACAAACATAGTTCCACTTCTCAAAGTCCCTTTTACTTAAACGGTTATCATCCAGTTTTTATTCCTGATCTCCCTATCACAACTCCAATTCCTGCTGTTACCAACAGACTAACTACATTGCAGGAGATTCAGGAGAAATTGACTGAGACTTTGAGGGAAGCTCAGGAATGTTACAAAAAGGCTGCTGACAAGACACCGGAGATCACTTCCTACGTTTCATGTGGGTGACAAAGTTTGGTTATCAACAAAAAATTTGAAGGTTCATGTTCCATCTGCTAAGTTGGGTCAAAGGTTTGTGGGTCCTTTTCAGATTTCTGCCCAAATCAACCTGGTTACCTTTTTTTTTAAAACTTCCAGACAGTATGAGGATTCACCGTTTTTCACATATCACTACTCAAACCATTTCATGAAAATCCTTTCTCTGGAAGAATTTTCCCACCTCCTCCACCCGTTGAGGTAGAGGGTGAAGAAGAATTTGTGTTGGAGAAAATTCTTGATTCCAGGATCTTTAGGAACAAATTACAATATCTGGTTCAATGGGAAGGATATGGGCCAGAAGAAAAAAGAGGCCAGGAAAGAATGTAATGCAGTGCGATGTGCACTGTGTTACATTCAGTGGAGCACAGGGGAATCATGCAGGGTCTTTTAGACCCTGAATGTCTCAAAAAAAGAGAACCTGCCACCAAACAATCATTACATAGGGGACTTTTTGTCCCCTATGTGATAAAAAATAAGTTAAGTAAAAAAAAATATATTTTTTTTTAATTTTAAAAAATTTAAGTTACACCCAAGCATATAACCTCCTCAAAATTTTTCAAGGTCCCTCACCCCCACATATGTAAGCACGTACGAATGTAAAACCACGTGCCGGGGCGCCTATACATGAAAATGTCGATTGTGATACACGTTACATATTACCGCACACCAGAATGAGGGCAATAATTCTAGCACAAGGCCTCCTCCATAACGCTAAACTGATGACCTATAAGGGGCTTTAAAAGCATCACCTATAGAAAATATAGTGTTACTAAAATTTGTCGCCAGTTCACAAGCGTGCGCAAACTTAAGGTTTGACATATTGAATATCCCTTTACTCGATGCAACCTCATCTTTTATATTTTATAAAAAAATTGGATAATTTATTGCTTTTTGTGCCCTAAAATTAACTTAAGTGTATTTTTTTACTGAAATTTTACGTTTCCTAGACCTTTGTGATAATATTGTGTGACATAAAAAAATCGGAACCGTTTTATTTTCTAGGGCACAGGTGTCAAACTGGCGGTCCTCCAGCTGTTGCCAAACTACAAGTCCCATGAGGTATTGCAAGATTGACAGTTACAAGCATGACTCACAAAAGCATAGGCATGATGGGACTTGTAGTTTTGCAATAGCTGGAGGGCCGCCAGTTTAACATCACCGCTCCAAGGGTCTCTGATTTCAGAAAATATATCATGTTTTGGAGTTTTGTGTAATCTTCAGGCCTTAAATGATTTTTGAAACGTGTGCAAAAAGCGCAAAAACAGCTCTGGCAGAAAAGGGATAAAGAATAAACCCGACACTCCCCTTTGCTGACAAGCACCCAATCGGTGCACTGCAAGGTCCCCCCTCTCCCTGCCAGTCGCCGGGTATGATGCTGGAGACAATCAGGGAGGGGAGGAGGAGACAAACAGTGCAATGTTAAAAAAGATTAAATGTTTAAGTCGTCATAAAGCCTCTTTTATTTTTAAAAGCCCCAGACATTACTTTAAGCAGATTTAAATACGGTTTCAGTTAAAATGTATTTATTTTTATCAGGACAAGTAGATTGTCATGAGGCACAAGTAGATTGGGACAAGTCGTTTTTTCAAAAATTTCCACACCCCTGTATATACAAATAAAGGATGCTAAAAAAGGCAAAAATACCTATAAAAATGTTTGCGTTCTTTTGCACACATTAAAAAAAAATCATTTTAGGCCTTAAGATTACACAAAACCCCCTAACGTGATGTATTTTCTGAAAGCAGAGACTCTAGAGAATAAAATTGTGGTAGTTCCAATTTCTTATGTTGCATGATATTACCGCAAAAGTTAATTTTAGGACACATAAAAGTAATAAATTTCCTTATTTTTTTGTAAAACATAAAAGATGAGGTTGCGTCGAGTAAATAGATATTGACAACTTGTCAAACCTTAAATTTGTGTGCGCTTGTGAAATGGCGACGAACTTCAGTACCCTATATTTTCTATAGGTTGACACTTTTAAAGCTCCGTATAGGTCACCAGTTTAGTGCTACAGAGGAGGTCTGGTGCCAGAACTATTGCTCTCATTCTGGCATGCGCAGCGATATGTAACATGTATATCGCAATCTACGGTTTCATGCGTAGGCACCCCAGCATGTTCTTTTACGTTTGTAAATGCGTGTATGTGGGGTGGGGGCCCTCAATATTTTTTTTGTGGGGGGATGGTATGTGCTTGGGTGTAACTTTATTTTTTTTACTATAGGATAAAAAAAAATATATATATATTTTTTTTTTTACTTTTATTTTTTCATCACATAGGGGATGTGATGTGAGACCCTGGATATCTCCCCTCTGCTCCACTGAATGTAATGTTGTGCACATCGCACCATATTACATTCTTTCCCGGGGATTGCTGTCAAGGTCCTACCTTTCCTCAGAGCTTGTGCATCCCATGTGCTGGTGTCCATCTTGGGTTTCTGCAAAGCATGGTGGGAACCTTTATGCCTTCAGGCTTCTGCGGCTCCTCCTCAGAAGGGTGTGGTTCATCACATTTAAGCCTGCTGTCTGCAAATGCTCTCTGCATTCGTGTCTTGTGTGTTAGTGTTACAATAGCTCTGTTTATACTCTCGTGACTCTCCTGGAATCTGACTCGGCTTTTGACTAGACCATTCTCTGCGTTTTCCTTTGATCTGACCTTACGTTGCTGAACCCGGCCTGTGACCTGTTATATTGGTCTACTGTTCTGTACCGTTTGTCCTATTGTTGTCGACCCGGCCTTCCCGACTACGCTATTGTCTGATCTGGTTCCTACCAGCTACACGCCATTGGCGGCGGCCATTACCGTAGCTGGGGTGTCTCAGGGGCCGCGACCTGGTTTCTGGCTGGGTCAAGTCCATCCCCACCATCAGGGGCCCTGGTGAAGGGCAGCCTGGGACTTAGACTCTGCGCCCTGAGGGACTCCGGTCTGTGGGTGGTGGTTGTCGTCAGTCAGTGTGTGACCCTGCCACTAGGCCCGCCTGTCCGTTCCACAGCTCCTGCCCTGACAATTGCATTACAATCTGTCAGCGGGGACCCAGCAGTGACATCGTAACGTCACTTCCAGGTCAGCACAAGAAGGGGAGGGGAGCAGACTTGTCTGTTCTTCTCCCTCGCCTCCAGCCGATGGCGAGCCGTGCCCACAGATTGGCAAGCGGAGCCTGGGAGACCTCACGCCGGGTGCTCAGAGAGGCTGGCAATGTGTGAAGCAATCAGCGGCAGAGCTGCTGCCGATTGCTTCACCTGACAGGTGAGCCCAGCTGCTTGCCCACAGCAGGGCTAAAGGAAAGAAACTACCTGCCCGGCACCCAGAACTATATGTCCCGTGTGTCGGGTGATAGGACTCCAACATACCTGAAAGGAATTTCACATTAGTGAATTTTCGCTTTGCTTGCACATGATTTGTTTATGGTAGCCAGTAGAGCTTGACCTCATTCACTAAGCTCTGGGGAAAATTCCCTTGCAAAGTGAACAGCCTATTTGGCTTTAGTAATTCAACCCCATAATGTACAGTGTATGAAATGCCACAGACAATGCTATAGTATTCTACATACTACAGTAGTTGGTCAGATACTATGGGTATCCTACCGGAGATTTTTAAAGACTGCAGATATGATATAGGCATGGTTGGAGGTTGGAGACTAGGGATAAGTTGTAGGGGACTGTCAGAGACTGTAGACATGTTACAACAGACTGCTAGAGATAACACCATATTTTATATTCTTCCCAGTAATATCCATTATAAGAAGTCAGAAAAAAAAGTTGAAGTGTAAAAGAATTAAATAATTTCAACTTCTTCTGAGGGAAGACTTTGGTTCCCTCAGAAGTTGTAAGGACAAAACATTAGGGACGTGGCTAAACGGCAGGAAGGAAGTAACGGCAGTCTGTTGATCAACAGGGTGGTGACATACCGCATGCATTACTGTGATGGCGGAGGTCTGACGTCTAACTATTTGAGATTGTGATAAGCGATCATTCTTTTTAGGTTTTTGAGAGAGTTTTTAATGGGAATGAACAAGCAATATATTTGTAAAATGGGATTACGCTATGTGTGTTGCATTGTTCCCTTATCTTGAACTTTTAGGCTGCTTTCACACTGAGTAGTTTTTCAAGCATTTTTGTGTTAAAAAAGTGCCTGAAAAGTTCAAGAAAGCTGCCTCCCTGTGTATGTGAATGTAGATCTATCAGGGTTGTGCAAATTTTTTAAAAAACTACTACTGCGTTTTTTGAACACGTTTAAAAAATCATTTTAGGCCTGAAGATTACACAAAACCCCAACTATTATATATATTTTCTGAGAGACCCTAGAGAATAAAATAGCGGTAGTTCCAATTTTTTATGTCGCATGATATTACCGCAAAGGTCTAGGAAATGCAAAATTTCAGTAAAAAATACACAAAATTAATTTTAGAGCACAAAAAAGCAATAAATTACACAATTTTTTTGGTAAAATATAAAAGAAGAGGTTCCACCGAGTAAATAGATATCCAATATGTCAATCCTTAAATTTGCGTGTGCTCGTGAAATGGCAACAAACTTCATTACCCTATATTTTGCATAGGTGACCCATTTAAAGACCCCTATAGGTCATCAGTTTAGCGTTACGGAGGAGTTCTGGTGCTCGAATTATTGCTCTCATTCTGGCGTGCACGGCGATATGTAACATATGTATCGCAATTGACGTTTTCATGTGTACGCGCCCCGGCATGTGCTTTTACGTTTGTACATGTTTATATGTGGGGGGCTCAAATCTTTTGGGAGGGGATGTTATGTGCTTGGGTGTAACATTTTTTTTGTGACAGGTTCACTTTAATGAGACATGCAGGGTCTGAAAGACCCTGCATGTCTCCCCTGTGTTCCCCTGAATGTAATGCAGTATACAATACACTGCATTACATTCTTTCCAGGAATCTGTGAATTGGGACCTGGAAGTGATGTCAAATGTCACTTCCAGGTCAGGACAAGAAGGGGAGGGGAGCGGACATGTTCACTCTCCTCCCTCCCCTCTAGATGCCGGCACACCCTGAGCCAGTCCCGGGCCTGCAGATGGGCAAGCGGAGTCAGGGAGACTTGGCGAGCACACGTGGGGGGTGGCAGAGGCTGGCACTGTGGGATGTGTGGAAGCAATCGGGCGGCAGCTCTGCTGCCCGAATGCTTCCACCTGAAAGCAAATCGAGCAAGCAGCAGGCTAAAAATTGAAAAAAGCTACCTGCCCAACACCCGAATCTACATGTCCCGGGCGTCGGGCGATACAAATTCAACATCTCTGATCTATGTATGTTTTCACACTGAGGTGTTGCACTTGTGGTGCTGTGTAAAAACTCCTGCAGGATCTTTGAGGCATAATTGGGGAGTTAAAAAAAAGCCCCAAAAACGCCTCTTCCTGTTGAAATCAATGGAAAACACCTGAAAAGCGCCTCAAAAACACCTCTGAGAAGCGTTTATGGTGCAGTTTTTAAGTCACGTGTCCTATAACAAATGCCCAGAAAGCACGGCAAAAGAGAAGTAAAAATGCCTGTGTTTTTGCGGCGGATCAGTGTGAAAGTAGCCTTAGAGTTTTAAAGTACTGCTTTTGGAAAGGAAATTTTTGGATAGATCCACCGAAATGGATGATCAAATAAAAGTGCTGTTTACCTATCAGTAGGCAATCAATATGTGGTGAGTATTGTATCCTCGGGGGATGTGGTTCACTGAGCACAAAGGGTGATTGATCTGCTACTCTGGTTAAGGCTATGTTCACACCTATGCAGTTTGCTTTTGATCTGTTTCAGCAGTGTGTTTTGTAGTGCACTTTTGCACAAGTGTTTTTGCCGCATTTTGCGTTTTTTTCAACTTGTTACTGGGCAGATTAAAACACAAAACATCAAAAATGCGTAAAAAATGCATCAAAAACACACTACATGCTTTTCTGCAGCATCTCCATTGAGGTCTAAAGACCCAAAAAAGCAATGTTTTGCATTTAAAAAAGTCCCTGACCCTTTCCTGAAAACGCGGAGATGTGTCCCATAGGAAATCATGTTAAATGGACTGCTGTGCATTTCTGGAAACGCAAAGGTGTGAACCTAGGCTATAGGTGGAGGAGTAAAGCTGTGTGAGCTATTTGACCCAGAGGAAAACATCTCACTGAGTGTTTGGGATTTGGTGAACTTTTCATCACCAACTGGAGGAAGACTATGAACTTTTAACCACTTGCCTACTGGGCACTTATAGCCCCCACTTCCTGCGCAGGCCAATTTTCAGCTTTCAGTGCTCTCACACTTTGAATGAAAATAACTCAGTCATGCAACACTGTACCCATATAACATTTTTGTCCTTTTTTTTACACAATTAGAGCTTTCTTTTGGTGCTATTTAATCACCACTGCGTTTTTTTGCACTATAAATGAAAAAAGACCAAACAATTTTTTTAAAAATTAGTTTTTGTGTCTGTTATAAAATTTTGCAAATAAGTAATTTTTTTCTTCATAAATTTTGACCAAAATTTATACTGTTACATTTCTTTGGTAAAAATAACACAAATCAGTGCATATTATTTGGTCTGTGTGAAAGCTATAGAGTCTACAAGCTATGGTACCAATCATTGAAAATTGATGGCACCTGATGTACCGAAGGCCTATCTCATTTCTTGAGGCCCTAACAAGCCAGGACTAGACAAATACCCACCAAATTACCCCTTTTTGGAAAGTAGACATTCCAAAGTATTTAATAAGAGGCATGGTGCATTTTTTGAAGTTGTAATTTTTTCCCACAATTCTTTGGAAAATTAAAATTATATTCTCCCCACACAAAATTGTCATATTAACAAGTTACTTCTCACACACAGCACAGGAATACTTGCAACTACACCCCAAAATACTTTCTGCTACTCCTCCTGAATATGATACCAAATGTGTGAGACTTTTCCACAGCCTGGCCACAGAGAGTCCCAACATGCATGGAGCACCATCAGGTGTTCTAGGGACATACAGTTAGGTCCATATATATTTAGACACAGGCACAATTTTAGTTTTTTCAGGTATTTACCAAAACATATTCAAGCTGTAGTTATATAATGGATATGGGCTGAAAGTGCACATACTCAGGGTTAATTTGAGGGTATGTACATCCACATTGGAGGAAGGGTTTAGTAATTACAGCTCTTAAGAGTAGCCCCCCCCCCTTTTTCAAGGGACCAAAAGTAATTGGACAATTGAATATAATCATAAATAAAATGTTAATTTTTAATATTTTGTTGAGAATCCTTTACTGGCAATGACTGCCTGAAGTCTGGAACCCATGGACATTACCAAAGACTGGGTTTCCTCCTTTCTGATGCTTTGCCAGGCTCTAACTGCAGCTGTCTTCAGTTGTTCTTTGTTTGTGGGTCTTTCTGCCTTTAGTTTTGCCTTCAGCAAGTGAAATGCATGCTCAATTGGGTTGAGATCAGGTGATTGACTCGGCCATTGCAGAAAAACTAAAATTGTGCCTGTGTCCAAATATATATGGACCTAACTGTATTTGCACAACTCCCCCCCAAGAGCCAGCTCAGTGCTAGTACAGAGGAGTACAGAGTACTGTGATGTTTTCAGGAAGTGATTTACAGCACCTTGTGGCCCCTCCCACCAGCCATGATCTGTCTGTATTACATAGAGGAGCACGGAGACCCAGTGATGATGTCACTGGTACATAATGAAAACGGAAAGGTTTTATTTAAAAATGTAATTATCATGTTGATGAGGGGCGAAACATGAGGAACCAGAGAAGGCAAAATATAAACACATTAAATTTCAGCTTATACCCAAGTGTAAGGGAACAATACAAGTAATACATTCTGTTAACACTAATGACTATTTCACTGTTTTATTTTAAAGGTGGCATTACTTTCTAAAAATATACAGTCGTTCTGAGAAAAACAGGTCTTCATATTCTTTTAATAACATCTGCCAGTATTTAAAGTGGACTTATTCATGATTGCAAGGTGAACAATACGCATATGTCCTGAAGGATGTAAGCCTCTGTGACAAATGTAAAAATAATTCTGCTCACCAGGTCAATAGTAAGCTGAACCTAATTGTGCCTGCTTTGACGTGTGAGCCCCACTGTGCACACTTTGATGTTTATTTTTATTACTTTCTGTAGGTTTTTTTCATTTATTAAAGGCTGTCACATCAAGCTGCCTCATGAATGCTCCTTTAAAATGGGGCTGAAACAACTAATCGACACAATCGATGATAATCGATTATGAAAACAGTTGTCAACTATTTTCATAATCAATTAGTTGTGTTATCTGTTTACATATCAGAAAATACAGTGCGGCACACATACAGCTCTGTACATTGTTTCTGCATGTCAGCATACACGGTGCAGCACACATACAGCTCAGTACACCGTCCATACATGTCAGTATACACAGTGCAGCACACACATAGCTCAGTTCCCCTTTAATACATGTCGGTATACGTAGTGTAGCACATATACAGCTCAGTACAAAATCCATACATGTCAATAAGTGCCAGAGAACTTGTGAATGTGTGAGGAGCAATGCCTCGCTGGGCATGTAGTCCTGGGCAGGAGAATGAAGTGAGCGATTCTAAAGGCAGAAGTGATTTTACCTTGCTATCGAGGCACTCTATACTATACTTTGGGGCTTGCTATACAGGCACTCTATACCAGCCCTCAAAATTTCCACTCACCTGCTCACATTTGGCGAGTGGAAATTACGTGCAGTGAGCTGGGCCGGGACAATGGGTGGGTGGGTGGGGGCAGTTACAAGCACCAATTTCCCTGTATGGCTTGCAGGGAAGCAGCTAAAAGCTGCAGGAGGAAGAGGCGGAGATGTGGCTTTCAGCTGCTTCATTGAAAGCCATACAGGGAGTTTGGTGCCTGCCCCCACCGCAGCACCAATCATCCCTGACAGTCCATGGATTTCCCTTTATTTCTGCCCCCCCATGTGCTCCTCAATGCCCACCCTCCTCCTCCATCCTCCACACCTAGAAGAGAGGCTGGACCTGCTCTGCCTCCCCTTGTGCCTGCCCACACTCGAGCCCGTGCAGCTTCTCAGAAGATGATTTGTGGGTGGGAAATAGTATACAGAGCAGCCAGCAGCTCTGTGATGCTTCTGACTGAGCCAGATGAGTCCGACCTTCCTTCCTTCTTTTCTCCCCTCCCTTCCTTCTCTCCCTCCCTTCCTTCCTCCATTCCTCAAAGATAAAAAGGACCAACACTTACATCTTAAAACTTGGGTGTTCAGAACAGGGGAGACATGAAGACATCATCTGCTGGTGGTGTGTAGCCTCAAAACAAGATCCTCTTGGGCCAGCAAGCACAGTGTATGTTCTGACAGCTGTCAGAGACCTGAAGCGCTGTGCCCTGCCTCGTGGTGTTCCCTGTGTAATACTGGGAAAGATGAGCGGCAGAACGTGGTTACGCGTTTCAAAGGGAAATCCTCCTTTGTCAAAGGGTTATGACATATACTTTGCTTGCCAGCATGAGAGATTCTTGTTTTGCAGCTACACACCACCAGCAAATGATGTCTCCAAGGCTCCCCTGATATGAACACCAGAGTTTAAAGATGCAAGTGTGCTACGTTTTTATTGAATAAATTATTAGCTTATGCTGATGCATATCCCGTGCTGTTGTTACTTTTTATCTTTGAGCTTCTTCAATTTTCCCAGATCTCTGTTGACAGCTGCAGGATTCCATACTGCATGAAAGTCCGCTCTCTATAATTTTCTTTAACAAGACTTTTTTTGGGAAGCTGTAACCTGTAGTACGCTGGATTGGTTTGACTGTTTCTGTATCCCTTCCTTCCTCCCTCCCACTTTTTCCTCCCTTCCTTCCTTTCTTTCTTTCCTTCCCTCCCTCTCTCCCTTCCCTTCCTTCCTCCCACCCTTCCTTCCTACAGTCTGTACCCTGCTCCCTGCACTATGTGTCACACCGCTGACCTCCGGACTGTGCATCATTTTGTTTCCCTATTGATGTAAATCACTTATTTGCCTTTTATGTTTACATTGCTTTTTGTTAATGTTGTCAAAGTTGTTGTTAATATTTCTTTTTGTACCCTTATTCTGCATAAAACATTTAACAGTGTCATTTCATGAGATAATTTACAAGGGTGTGTTTAGGGGCGGAATTATGGGTGGGGCAGGGTAGGGGTTGGCTGCAGCAACTGCTGTCGAGTAACTTTAAAGGCCTGGCTAGTAGCTCAGGACTTGACATTTTGAGCCCTGCTCTATATTATACTTTGAGGCTTGCTGTAGGAGGACTCTGAAGGCAGGAGGAGCCATGCTGCTGCTAATAAATATCTTATGTTGGCTATACATGTATCTATTTTCGGATGAGAATATACATACGAAAACTCTTCATACATTTGATGAATGGATGAATGTCATTTGAAAATTCCCTTGCTTTTAACATTCAATTTTAACCACTTCCTGTCCGGACACTTTTACCCCCTTCCTGTCCAGGGCAATTTTCAGCTTCCAGCGCTATCACACTTTGAATGACAATTGCACGGTAATGCAACACTGTACCCATATGGATTTTTTACCATTTTTTTGAGACAGATAAAGCTTTACTTTGGTGGTATTTATTCACCGCTGGGATTTTTATTTTTTTTGCTATGTAAATGAGAAAGTCCAAAAATTTTGAAAAAAAGTGTTTTATAAAATTTTGCAAATAATCTTTCACCATAACTCTTGGCCGAAATGTATTCCATTATCTTTTTAGTAAAAAAAAAAGCCAAATTAGTTTATAACCAAAAATTATAATTTTTAAACATTTTTTTTACATTTTTATTTTATTTTTTTTATATTATTTATGTTTTTTTACGTACTGTCACCCTAGCAGTACAGTGTCACCATGGTGACACTGTACTACTTGTGGGGGGTATTGAAGATTTTGGGGTTTTTTTTACAGTGATTGCTTTTACACCCATATAGGATGTAAAAGCAATCATTTCTCTTTCTCTCTCTCTGCATTCTTGCAGCCATTGAGAACTACTGAGTGAGCTGAGATTGGTCACAGCTTGTCACATGGTACACTGTACACATGTCACTGTGTACAATTTTCTTATAGTGTGTACGGGGCATTATATCATGAACCTCTGCTCAAAACTGAGCATAAAAAGATTAAACAAAGATTGAAAGGAAGAAACTGCTAAGACCTAATGCTGAGGGTAGCAGCTCTTTTGCAACATTGTGTAAACCTATCTCACATAAATGCAAAACAGCTGATATAATGTATCTAAACAGTAGTAATGAAGCAAAGGGAAGACTTGAGAATGGCCACAGCAGGATTAAAGACTGGATAGATACACTTGACAAGCAGCTGCTTGCTGATGGAAGTATGAAGCCAACACATATTATGGCAATTAACTTAGCCCATGTGCAGCGCAGTAAATGGCTTTTATAATATAAAGCACATACAGTACATTAGATTTAAGTTCAATATAAGGTAAAATGGTCCCGCAGATAATTTGGAGGTATCACACTCTCAACAATATGGACCCAGATAAAAAAATCTGAGGAGAGACTTGATAAGGCAATATATACACGATGGTATACTGATTTCAAGTTCACTCAGAGCCACACACTAAAAGCAACCAAGGCTTAATAATGCCTCTCTGTGAACATGGAGCAATTCCTAGACAGTTCAAACAGTACTTGTCACGTGTCAGATGTAGCCTTCTGGCATTACAGGGTCCGTGTCTCACGTGCAGGTAGCCTCAATGACCCTGTGTTCGGATACTCTGGATGCATCGTCTTTCCGTGGCCAAACAGAGCACCGCTCTCCCTTCCACTCTCACATCGCATCCTCTGTTGCAGCATGAGAGCCGCACATGCACAGAGAGGGCTTTCCAGTACTCAGCCCCGCTTCACTGCCATTCATGACAGTACTTGCCAGACATCAAGTCACAGTACCAAGGACTCCATGATTGTGGAAGCGACTGTTTTTCATGGTTCTGTAATAACATTTGTCACTTAGTCAAACTACTTGGATCACGATAGTTACCTTCTTTCTTAGGGCTTCTTTCCCTTTAACTTGTTTTATAGATATATGTTGGGTACTGTGATCCACACCCCATTTTGGCTTAATAGTGGACTTTAACTTTGCTCCCTGTTCATTTTTGGGGTCCTGCTGGGTTTCCTGCATTACCCTAAGAATATTTTATTGATATGATATTTCTGAGGACAGTGGCATGGGCTGTCACCCTCTCAGGAAATCAGAACCTCTCTACAGGACTATTACACACATTTTGCTGTCCTAATACACTACAATGAGGACTATTTGCATGCTGCTTTGTCCAGGAACTGACTCCTTATAATCACTGTAATAATAACACATCAGTACAGCAGTCTGTCAAACCGCCAAACCCCCCCCCCCCCTCTTTTTCACTGGTCACATGGTACAACTGTTAATCTCTGCTCCTATGGCTGCTCTTCCAGCATTGAACGGTACTGCTGAAAGGGGCTGACAGGAACTCGGGAAACCAGTCTGACAGTAACACCTTCAGTATGCCCACAGTCTACCTGGTCCAGTGTATGGAGCCAAAACAAGTCTCTGGAGTGTCCCTGTTCCCACCCATCGGAATCATCGGGTGGTCATGTGCAGTACTGCAAGGCTAAGGTTGAGTGGCAAAAAAAAAGTAAACCCTACTGCTTGCAGGGCTAAATGAAAAAAAAAAACAAAAACACCTGCCCGGTTCCCGGAACTGCATGTCCTGGGCATTGGGTGATAGGGTTTGTTCATCCCTGCTGCATATAGATATTCAGGAACAAATTTGTCTTTTTTTAAACTTTACATATTAACTAAATTATACAGACTTTTTTGAGGTTTTCATCCAATTAATCAAAACAAAAATTACCGTATATACTCGAGTATAAGCCGACCCGAATATAAGCCGAGGTACCTAATTTTACCACAAAAAACTGGGAAAAACGATTGACTCGAGTATAAGCCGAGGGTGGGAACACCAGTGGGAAGAATCGTGCCTCATCATTGGTGTCAGTGGGAAGAATCGTGCCTCATCATTGGTGTCAGTGGGAGGAATAGTGCCCCATCATTGGTATCAGTGGGAGGAATAGTGCCCCATCATTGGTATCAGTGGGAGGAATAGAGCCCCATCATTGGTGTCAGTGGGAGGAATAGAGCCCCATCATTGGTGTCAGTGGGAGGAATAGAGCCCCATCATTGGTGTCAGTGGGAGGAATAGTGCCCCATCATTGGCATCAGTGGGAGGAATAGTGCCCCATCATTGGCATCAGTGGGAGGAATAGTGCCCCATCATTGGTGTCAGTGGGAGGAATAGCGCCCCATCATTGATGTCAGTGGGAGGAATAGCGCCCCATCATTGGTGTCAGTGGGAGGAATAGTGCCCCATCATTGGTATCAGTGACAGGAATAGTGCCCCATCATTAGTATCAGTGGGGGGAATAGCACCCCATTATTGGTGTCAGTGGAATAGTGCCCCATCTTTGGTGTCAGTGGGAGGAATAGTGTCCCATCATTGGTGTCAGTCGGAGGAATAGTGTCCCAACATTGGTGTCAGTGGGAGGAATAGTATCCCATCATTGGTGTCAGTGGGGGGGGGGGGGTGGAGGAATAGTGCCCCATTGTTGGCGTCAGTGGGGGGGAGGAATAGTATCCCATGATTGGTGTCAGTGGGGGGTGGAATAGTGCTCCATGATTGGTGTCAGTGGGGGGTGGAATAGTGCCCCATCATTGGTGTCAGTGGGGGGGGGGGGGGGAATAGTGCCCAATCGTTGGTGTCAGTGGGGGGGGAGGAAAAGTGCCCCATCCTTGGTGTCAGTGGGAGGAATAATGCCCCATCATTGGTATCAGTGACACCAATGATGGGGCACTATTCCTCCCACTGACACTTGCTGACCCCTGTTCCAGAATGGTGCTGCTGCAGCCAGCATATGTGGTTGCAGCAGCACCTAAGCACGGCACACTTACCTGCATCTCCTTCACTCGATTTTCGCGGGGCCGCTCAGCTCCGCCTCCTCGCCGGTGATTGGCTGCCTGTGTGCCTTTCCTGAGCTACAGTTCTGGCGGCCAATCACCCGTGAGAAGGCGGAGCCGAGCAGCCGCGCGAACATCCAGTGGACGAACCGAATGAAGGAGCAGCCGCGCTTCCTGGACCGGATCGTCGTGGGACCGGAGCCAGGTAAGGTACAGCAGCCCCCTGCAGACGTTGACTCGAGTATAAGCCGAGAGGGCCGTTTTTCAGCACAAAAAATGTGCTGAAAAACTCGGCTTATACTCGAGTATATACGGTAGCCAACTAATCGATTGAGAAAATAACTGTTAGTTGCAGCCCTATTTAAAGTGAACCTAGTGTTGGACAGACTGCAGCATAAATGTAACACTTCCAGGTATCTATCACCTCTCACAGAGATCACAATATTCCCCCTGATAATGCCTTCACATCTGCTTTTCTCCCTAGAAGGATGAAGCCATCTTTCTTCAGGTATCATCTAGTGTCACCATCTACTTCCTAGACTGAAATGTCGGCTCTGAGAACACACATTCATATAAATTCTGGTGCCTGTGTAGATGTTGGCTGTGTTCTTAAATGTCTGACACAGGCCAGGAAATCACTCCAAAGTGATTAGAAATCCTCTCTGAGACAGCTGTTACAGAGACAGGTGTCCACATTGAAAGATTTCCCTTGTATTTCTGGTTTGAAAATCAAAATTTTTCATTGACTTCAATTTTTATCCTGATGATGTTGGTCACTGGAACACATAGATGGTGAACCTCTCCAGTTAGGACCAAAACAGTGATAACCTGACAGAAGTTACAATCTTTTTACACTCTTTTACATTTTTTTTTACAAAAAAGAAGCTTGGGCTTTAGATACACTTTGAGTCTGTGCATAAACATTTGTTGTGCTAATGTACCAAACATTCACACATTTAGAACGAAAATCATTGTATTTTCTCTAATCTATGCAGTTCTTTGTAACATCAGTACCACCAAGTGGCTATAATGTGTTGTTTACCATAAATACCTCAATCAGGAAAAAAACGTATTACGCCGCTTACTATATTAGGACTACATATATTAGAAATATTTTTTTTAATTCTAAATGTGCGGATGTTTTTTACATCCTCAAAATAAGCGTGTTATACATAGACCCCAAAGGCCTTGCTTTTACACATGCTTAAGGCTACGTTCACACTAGCCTTGTGTGCAGGCGGCAGAGAGGCGTTTGGGAAGCGTTTTTACCGCTTCCCAAACGCCTCTGCCAATTCTGCACATTACAGCACATGGTGCTGTTCTAACGGGAGCGTTTGCATCGCGTCGCGTTGCGGCAAAACGGACGCCCCTGGTCGAGTCAGGAGGCTTTGAAGCCTCCTATTCTCGTCTATGGTGGCGCTCCGCAAACGCCCGGCCGGCGTTTGCGGTGCGGTTGCGACGCAGTTGCGGGGCGTTTGCGGAGCGGTAACACCACTCAAACTGTATTATAGGCGTTTGTGGGGCGTTATTAACGCTCGGCAAACGCCTAGCAACCGCCACTAAACCGCGCATGCGGCGTTTGCGGAGCGTTTGCCGAGCGTTAATAACGCCCCACAAACGCCGGACCAACGCTTGCCAAATGCTATAGGGGCGTTTGGCAAGCGTTGGTAAAACATTCAAGTGTGAACGAGCCCTTACTCTCTGAGGAGTGGTCTGCATTCAGATCACTCTTCAGAGAGTATTACACAGGCAGTGAGGAACCACTGCAATGCATACTCACCATTTGTTTTAACCCACTGAATGTATATCTATGTATGTTTTCACACTGAGGTGTTGTGCTTGTGCTGCAGTGTAAAAACTCCTGCTTGCAGCATCTTTGGGGCATATTTGTGGAGTTAAAAAAAAACACCCCCAAAATGCCTCTTCCCATTGAAATCAATGGAAAACGCCTGAAAAACACCTGAGAAGCATTTTTGGCGCAGTTGTAAGTCACGTGTCCTTTACAAAACGTGGCAAAAGCGCAGTAAAAACACCTATGCCTTTTTGAGGCATTTTTGTGGTGGATCAGTGTGAAAGTAGCCTAAGTGTACTGCCGCATTAATCCCCCTAAAAAAAAAAAAATACATTTAACCACTTCAATATCGGGCACTTTTACCCCCTTCCTGCCCAGGGCAATTTCTAGCTTTCAGCGCTGTCGCACTTTGATTTCATTGATATTTGCAATCATTCTTACTGAATGAAACAGATTCATTCAGTCTTTTGTTGTGATTAGCTGCGAATGGGCAAAGCTCATAACATACAGAAGGGCTGTGATTGGCCCTCTTTGTATCATGTGATTGCTTTCACCAGTCACAACTAACAACATAATTGTATACAATAGATGGCATGACAGGAAGCCATCCATTGTATACAATTGACATGTGATCTGCTGTGATTGTTCACAGTGGTCATGACACTGACAATGGTCTGGTGTAGTGATATGTCATCGGCTGTGTCCCGAGGACAGAGTCGGTGACAGACCACGCAGCCGCGTGAGCGGTTTGTTTTGACTGGACTTCATATGATGCCCAGTCACAACGAGGAGTGCCCCGTCCGGCCATCAAAATGCTATAGGCCAGGCGGGAAGGTGTGAAACACAGAATCATAAGCAATCCTCAATGCAGAGCTTCGCCTTAATAATATAAGGATCTATATAAAGTGCTGATGTGATTAGATACAGACGTATTACAACAATAATAATTCTCCATATACAATTCTTCCAATAAAGTATCAAACAAACATTATATAAATAATATCCTATGAAATCAGTCCACACAGCGTTCAAACAAATATAATCAGGTGAATATAATCCTTAAAACAAACACAATATCCACCCAGTATTGTTCACAAAGGTCCTATTAGAAAATAGTGATCACAGCAGTGCTTTCTTCAGTTGAAGTTGATCTACTGATTGACTTCAGCACAACCAGCCTTGTAGGGTTTTTGTTCATCGCTGCAGTGCGGTGCAACAGTGATCATTGTATTCTGACGGCCAGGAAATCTCCTTCTCTCAGAACACAATAGCGCAGTGGGAGGGATTCCCCATCAACAATGAGTGTGTTTATGGGGGCATCCAGTAGGAGTCTTTCCTTCAACCCGTGGTTGATATATGGCTGGCCTTACAGTGGTAGTAAACTCAATTTTTATACTTTTACCTACAGGTAAGCTTATAATAAAGCATACCTGTGGGTAAAATTAATATCTTCTAAACGTGCACCGTATAGGAGACATTGTAGTAGGTGGCAGCCTGTGACATCACCAGTGCATGGACTCTGAAGGAACGGCATGCCCGTGACGCTCCTTCAGAGCTGTGTGCTGCAGCCATAGCTCCATGCGCAGGAGTGACGTCATCACGGCCTTGGCAGCCCTGGAACCAGGAAGGAAGACCGGGTGAAGGTGGAAGCTTCTGCAGCGGTGACAGCACGCTGCTTAAAGAGTTCCACCTGAAAAAAAAAAATAAAAGTCAGCAGCTACAAAAACTGTAGCTGCTGACTTTTAAATACAGACACTTACCTGTCCCTCGGTCCAGCGCTGTCCTCTCCACGGCTGGTTTCACCGGCTGTCTTCTCTCCCTGGCGCCGGTATCGTCAATGTGGGCACTCGGCTGTGACAGCTTGCGGCCCAGTGCGCATGCGCGAGAAGCGCTGCGCTTTCTGAATGGCCCCGTAGTCTTCTGGGACCTGTCACGTGTCCCAGAAGATTACGGGGAGGGGGGGTACAACTTCCGCTTCCGATCGCCTAGGCAATCGCAGTGGTTGTGGGAGCGGGTACCTGTCAAATTTTAGTACCTGCTTCCCAAAGGTCAAAGATGCCAATCCTTAATGGGAAGCGGGGACAAAGGCTTACAGCGGAACTTCCCCTTCTGGGTGGAGCTCCGCTTTAAGGGCCTAGTTCTCAGGTAAGTCTTTCATAATGTCCTGGTATGCAATGCATATTATGACATATTACCTTGCAAGAGAAAATCTTTCTTTTTTTGGTTTACTAATGCTTTAAAGGTTTGCTGTGGCTGGGCACTGACCCTTTAATTGGGTCTTTACTAGGATTTCTTCTACACAAACCCTATAGACAGACACTCACTATCAGCAACCCCCCCCCAAATATCAGTAACAAGGTATAAGTACTGTCCATGCGGCAAAGGTCATAGAATCTGTATACAAAAATTACCTTACAGGGCACCAACATGGCGGCGTCGGTACATGACGCACACATTTCATTCGCCACAGCCAGCCTCTGCGGAAACCTCCAGCCAAAACCAAGTGGAAATAGGAAGCCGTGTATAAGAAAGCCAGCTATGTGAGGAGAAGCCGTCATCCCCGCCGACCAAGTCACAATTCCGCCCTCACACACCCCGCCACAGCCTCCAGAACACGGAGAATGGAACTGTGCGGAACAGAACCCTCGCCCGCTGATTGGCCCCCAAGCCTGTCACTCAAAATGACAGGCTGTGATTGGCTGGTGGATGCGCGTCTTGTTTCTATAAACTAATGTGTGAGGTGAGAGGAAGACGTGGTACAGTCCAAGCTGTACAGAGAGAGCCTGAGGTGAGGTGAGATTGTTACATTCCTGGCACTGCGGATCATATGAACAGCTAAGTGACAGGACAGAACATGATTCTGTATATACAAATAATTGTGTCATTAATCTCCTTCTGCCAGGGGCGGACTGACAACTCATGGGGCCCCCGGCAATAGGGGATCATGGGGCCACTGTGTCCTTTGCCAAACTCAAAAAAGCCTATGAAAAAGGTACCAGGGGCATCTCAAGGGGCCCCCTACTGACCCTGGGCCCTCGGGCAGTGCCCGAGTTTCCAAATGGTCAGTCCACCCCTGACTTCTGCATAACCCCCCCATTTCTAGGACGGGAAAGAGGGACTCCCTTAACCACGCCTATACCGGGCAGTTTTACCCCCTTCCTGCCCGGGACAATTATCCGCTTTCAGCGCTCTCACACTTTGAATGACAATTGCGCGGTCATGCAACCCTGTACACAGACTAAATTTTTATCATTGTGTTCACACAACTAGAGCTTTTTCTTGGTGGTATTTAACCGCTTCCGCTGTATATATAGGCGATTTTGCATCTCTGGGTAGGGGGCGCGTTCGCCATTGGCGGCCTCGGCTGTTGATCACCAAGTCCCGGCTGGTGATTACCCGACCTTACTCGCTGAGCAGGGGCGGACTGACCATTCAAGCACTCGGGCACCGCCTGAGGGCCCGGGCTCAGTAGGGGGCCCCATGAGATTCCCCTGGTACCTTTCATTGACTTTTTCATAGGCTTTTTTGGGTGTGGGCGAGGACACAGGGGCCCCATGATCCACTATTGCCCAGGGGCCCCATGAGTTGTTAGTCTACCCCTGTCGCTGAGTATCACCAACGGGGAAGAGACCTGTGTATAAACAATACAATACAGAGCTTTGTATAGCTCTGCATATCAGAGCCATACAAAGCATTGTGCTTACAGTGGAAAGCAACTGCACAGCACACAGTTAACCCTTTGATTGCCAGTGATGTTACCCCCTTCCTGCCCAGTGTCATTAGTACAGCGTCAGTGCTTTTAATTAGCACTGATCACTGTATTTTAGTCACTGGGGATGTCAGTGACACCAAGTCAGTTCCCCCCAGTGTCAGAATGCCTGCCGCAGTCCCGCTATAAGTCGCTGATCGCCGCCATTACTAGTATAAAAAAAAAATCCCATTATCTATACCACCATTTGTAAACGCTATAACTTTCACGTAAACCGATTAATTTACACATATTGGGATTTTGTTTTAGCAAAGACATGTAGCAGAATACATTTTGTCCTAAATTTATAACGAAATTTAGTTTTTTTACTGGACATGTTTAATAGCAAAAAGTCAAAAATATAGTTTTTTTTTTTCAAAATTGTCGGCCTTTTTTTTGTTTATGGCACAAAAAATAAAAAATGCACAGGCAATCAAATACCACTGAAAGAAAGCTCTATTCATGGGAAAAAAGGACGTAAATTTCATTTAGGTGCAGCATTGCATGACCGCGCTATTGCCAGTTAAAATAACGCAGCGCCATATCGCAAAAAATGGCCTGGTCAGGAAGGGGGGTAAATCATCAGGAGGGTAAGTGATTAATCACCACTAGGGTTTTTATTTTTTGATAAAGTAACGAAAAAGACTGAAAATTGTGAAAAATAAACACGTTTTTCATTGTTTCTGTTATAAAACTTTGCAAATTAATAATTGTTCTTCATCAGTTTAGGCCAAACTATATTCTGCTACATTTCTTTGGTGAAAATAATCCAACTCATTGTATATTATTTAGTCTGTGGGAAAGTTAGAGTCTAAAAATGATGTATCTGAAAACTGATCAATCCTGCCCTACTGACGGCTGATCTCATTTCTTGAGGCCTGAAAATGTCAGGACAGTACAAATAACCACAAATGACCCCTTTTTGTAAAGTAGACAGTTCAAGGTATTCAGCAAGAGGCATGGCAAGTTTTTTGAAGTTGTAATGTCCTGAACATCGGCTGCATCCAATCAGATGCAGCAGCTGTTTGGTTATTTTGACAGCAAGCTGGGCTAGCTGTCAATGTACTATACCCTCAGCTGAAAATGTGTCCATCCACAATGTAGCACCACCCCTGAAGGTGCCTCTTGGTAATTTTGGGTTCTCTGTTCTGCGCCACAACTCCAAGAACAACCTCGGCCCCTCTGACACATCTGGTTGAATCAAGTTCACTGCAAGCACAGATAAATACACAAGTGTAAAATACCTTTCACCTGGCTGGGGGTTTTTACTGGTAAAAAAACACACACCCGTTTAGTGGTAAACAGATTTAATTTATTGATATGGATTAGAATAAATGGTAGATGGTAAGTAACGCAGCGCCGTAACGCAAAAAATGGTCTGGTCAGGAAGGGGGGGGGGGGGGGAAATCCTCAGGAGGGCAAGTGGTTAAACGTGCATAAGCACCCAGCAGGTAAATTAGGACACAATCTACTAGACAGAGTAATAACTATGCCCAAGTGGTAGAGGAACAAAAAAAAATCAGGTTCTGTATCACTAACTAGAATCAATATGTAAATGAGCAATTCCGCAATAAACAATGTAAATAAATTTTAAATGCAATAATAATAATAATTATACTATACTGGTTTAGAGTACACTCTAAGGGATATGCCAGGGTATAGCACAGCATCTCCTAAGAGGTACCTCTTAATTAAATAAAGGGGTACAAGGCCTCAAGGCAGGAACCTGTGAAGGGCGGTCTTTAGTCCTGACTCAGCAGGCTAAAACATTGGGGTCCATTGGCGTATGTTAAGGCAGTCAGAAAGGCCTGTAGGCAGTATTAGAGCAATGGGGTAGCTGATTAGGTGGCTCCTAATGGCTCAGTCTCTGGGAATGGTAGTAGATAATAGCAACAAGCCCTCTCACCAGAATCTGCAATACCACAGCAATGATCCCACTGGCTGGACGTCCACTCAATCTGGAATGCCCGGGTAATTCTGGTCTGGAATGCAAAAGGTCTGTACCCTGGCAGTGGCTCAATCTCTTTCCCTGGCCACAGGTCACAGCTCTGCACGGGCTGGCATAGTGAGGGGTGTTCCAGTAGCTTGGTCTCTCTCTCTCTTACTCTCGGACAGTGTGGCTGTCTCTCTCTCTCTCGGACAGTGTGGCTTGGCTGTCTCTCTCTCTCTCGGACAGTGTGGTGCTCTTTCTCGGACAGTGTGGTGCTCTCTCTCTCGGACAGTGTGGTGCTCTCTCTTGGACAGTGTGGCTGTCTCTCTCTCTCTCTTGGACAGTGTGGCTGTCTCTCTCTCTCGGACAGCGTGGCTGCCTCTCTCTCTCTTGGACAGCGTGGCTGTCTCTCTCTCTCTCGGGCAGTGTCTCTCTCTCTCTCTCTCTCTTGGACAGTGTGGCTGTCTCTCTCTCTCGGACAGTGTGGTGCTCTCTCTCGGACAGTGTGCTTCTCTCTCTCGGACAGTGTGGTACTCTCTCTCTTGGATAGTGCAGCTCTCTCTCCCTCTGCACAGTCCTATCTGTCCTGGGTAGCACTCACTTGACAAGATTAACTTTCCAAAGCTAGGTGGGTGATATAGTTCCAGTCCCAAATATTGCCAATGGGCCACTTGTCTCAGGGGACATGTCCCATGATGCTCCTTTCTTGTCAATGATTGGTCCCTTGTGTGGCAGGAGGGAGGAGAGAGCAGGCAGTGATCTCAGTCACAGTTTCTCTGTCTCCATCACAGCTGTCCCAGTAATCACTGTTTTTCTGGTGCTGACAGGAGAGGGGGTGTTTTGGCTTGGGAGCACCCGCTGCAACAATATATTGCATGCATGAAGAAATATGTTAGATTTTTTTCATTTAGCCCAGAGGCTGAAGGAAATAAATCTATGTGTATGGCCAGTTTAGGCATTCTGATTGGATGCCATGGGAAAACAATACATTTTTTTTCTTCATATTCATTTTCTGCAGTGTCTTGTACACAAGCCCCATATACTGATTACTCAGACAATTTGTATTACTTATACGTAACATTTTATTTATTTTTAAATAATTATATAAATGTATTTTTAGTCAAGAATAGAAACCACTGTTCAGCCTTCCTCAGTATTATACAGTAAATGTGTCTCTGGACAGGTGTTTAACAAACCACAGGGAAGGACATTATGTCTATATTACCTACTGAATCTTTTAACATTCTGATGGAAGCCACCACGTTACCAATATTATTAAATTTTTTTTATCTCAAAATGGAACTGTCAGGGCTCCCAGGTGTGACCAGAGGTGTGTGGCTGACGCAGGGAAACGCAGACCTCAGATATGTTATAAACAATATAATTTATTAACACTAACAATACAAACATAAACGCAGTGCAATACTAAAACATAATACAGTGCAACCAAACCAAACCAACCACCCACAGATAACAGTACATACAAGCAAGCGTCGTCAGGCAGGCCTGGTCAATATCAATAGGGCAGGTAGGTACAGGGGGAGCAAGCGGAGATTGGTCGGGGTCACAGACCAGGTTCAGCAGGTAGCAAGCAGCGTAGTACAGAGGGTCAGGCAGAGGGATGGTCAGGGTCACAAGCCAGGGATCAGAACAGGTAGCAAGCAGCGTGGTACAGAGGGTCAGGCAGAGGGATGGTCAGGAGCGAGCCGGGATCAGAGCAGGAGAAGTCAGCAGCGGTTCAGAAACAGGATGCAGGACAGAAACAGGATACAGGGCCCAGGACAAACACAACACCAAGGCAGAGTCTGTGGGTCTTGCCATCCCTTAAATACCCCAGCATAATCAGTTCCAGGTGTTAGCTGGCTGCAAAGTTGAGTCTCTGATTGCTGGGAGCATCCGCTGGCCAGCCCTGGTACTGCAGATCAAAAGGCAGGTGAGTCCCACCATTGCTGGCCAGTCCATTCCTGACAGTACCCCCCCCTCAAGGAGCGGCCTCAGGACGCTCCAAACAGTCCTAGCTGGGAAAAATGTTCCACCGCCCGGGTCTGGTAACTGGCGGGATATCAAAGACTGGCACACCGGGCAGGACTCCGGGCAGCGGTAAACCGGGCAGAGGCACATCGGGCTGGACTCCGGGCAGAGGCACACCGGGCAGAGGCACACCGGGCAGAGGCACATCGGGCTGGACTCCGGGTAGAGGCACACCGGGCTGGACTCCGGGCAGAGGCACACCGGGTAGAGGCACATCGGGCTGGACTCCGGGCAGAGGCACATCGGGCTGGACTCCGGGCAGAGGCACAGCGGGCTGGACTCCGGGCAGAGGCACAGCGGGCTGGACTCCGGGCAGAGGCACAGCGGGCTGGACTCCGGGCAGAGGCACAGCGGGCTGGACTCCGGGCAGAGGCACACCGGGCAGAGGCACATCGGGCTGGACTCCGGGCAGAGGCACATCGGGCAGGACTCCGGGCAGAGGCACATCGGGCTACCAGGAGAAGCGGCAGGCAGCGGGCCACCAGGCGGAGCGGCAGGCACCGGGCCCCCGGGCAGAGCGGCGGGCACCGGGCGGGGCGGCGGGCACCGGGCCCCCGGGCGGGGCGACGGGCCTCGGGCCCCCGGGCGGGGCGACGGGCCTCGGGCCCCCGGGCGGGGCGACGGGCCTCGGGCCCCCGGGCGGGGCGACGGGCCTCGGGCCCCCAGGCGGAGCGGCGGGCGCCGGACCCCCAGGCGGAACTACAGGTCTCGGGCCCTCAGGCGGAGCGGCGGGCGCCGGACCCCCAGATGGAGCGACAGGTCTCGGGCCCTCAGGCGGAGCGGCGGGCGCCGGACCCCCAGATGGAGCGACAGGTCTCGGGCCCTCAGGCGGAGCGGCGGGCGCCGGACCCCCAGATGGAGCGACAGGTCTCGGGCCCTCAGGCGGAGCAGCGGGCGCCGGACCCCCAGATGGAGCGACAGGTCTCGGGCCCTCAGGCGGAGCGACAGGCCTCGGGCCCCCAGGCGGGGCGACAGGCCTCGGGCCCCCAGGCGGAGCGGCGGGCGCCGGACCCCCAGGCGGGGCGACAGGCCTCGGGCCCTCAGGCGGAGCGGCGGGCGCCGGACCCCCAGGCGGGGCTACAGGTCTCGGGCCCCCAGACAAAGCGGCGGGCACTGAGTCACCAGGCACGACAGTGGGCACCGAGTCGTCTGGCAAGACTGCGGGCACCGAGTCAACTGGCGGAACAGCGGGCATCGAGTCAACTGGCGGAACTGCGGGCACCAAGTCGTCTGGCAAGACTGCGGGCACCGAGTCGTCTGGCAAGATTGCGGGCACCGAGTCGTCTGGCAAGTCTGCGGGCACCGAGTCAACTGGCGGAACAGCGGGCATCAAGTCGTCTGGCAAGACTGCGGGCACCGAGTCGTCTGGCAAGACTGCGGGCACCGAGTCGTCTGGCAAGACTGCGGGCACCGAGTCGCCTGGCAAGACTGCGGGCATCGAGTCGCCTGGCAAGACTGCGGGCATCGAGTCAACTGGCGGAACAGCGGGCACCGAGTCGTCTGGCAAGACAGCGGGCACCGAGTCGTCTGGCAAGACTGCGGGCACCGAGTCGTCTGGCAAGACTGCGGGCACCGAGTCGTCTGGCAAGACTGCGGGCACCGAGTCGTCTGGCAAGACTGCGGGCACCGAGTCGACTGGCAAGACTGCGGGCACCGAGTCGACTGGCGGAACAGCGGGCACCGAGTCGTCTGGCAAGACAGTGGGCTCCGAGTCAACAGGCACGACAGTGGGCACCGGGTCATCAGGTATCGGATTGTCTGGCTCGACAGCGGGCATTGGGTCACCAGGTATGACAGCGGGCACTGGGTCACCAGGCATCAGGTCATTTGGCTTGCCAGCGGGCACCGCGTCATCTGGCAAGGCAGTGGGCACCGGGTCACCAGGTATGACAGCGGGCTCTGAGTCAATTGGCACAACAGCGGGCACTGGGTCAGGTACCGGATCATCTGGATCAACAGCGGGCATCGAGTCAACTGGCCTAATAGGATCGTCGGGCTGGATCAGTTCATCATGCTGAGTAGCGGCATCAGGCTGAATGCAGGCATCAGGCTGAGTAGAGGCTTCAGGCTGAGTAGAGGCTTCAGGCTGAGTACAGGCTTCAGGCTGAGTACAGGCTTCAGGCTGAGTCATGGAAGGCAGGTTCACTGGTTTGGATACTGGCAGGATGGTATTGGTTGGAAAGAATTTTCGCTTTTTTCTGGTTTTAACTACTGGAGCACTGCAAGTAAACGCAGGTCTGCAAACGAATGGAGCAGCTGGAGACAGAGAAAAACTGGAGGATGGAACAGGAGAGGGAGCAGTTGCTACAGAGGGCTTTTTTACAGGGTTAAAGGCAGGATAGGTGCAGCGAGTGGGAACAGGGTACTGACATGCGGTAGATAGCCAAGTATACTGGGCTGTAACTGGAGGAGCTGGTGGGAATACAGGAGTAGAGTTAGAAGCAGGACTGGGTTTTTGTAAGCTGACTGAGGCTGGGTGCAACAAATCTGTCCATGTCTGCAGTATGGGTTGAACAAAGCTGAGCTTACACAAAGCCTGTCTGGTCAATGACTGCACTGCGTTTATACAATCTCTTAGTGTCTGTGGTGAACATGTGGAATAACGCTCCAGAAAGTAACCCACATCATCCTCTAATAACCACACCAGGGACTCTACCTGGTCTGCACTAAATGGTGGCAAAAATTCATCCCTGCATTCGGGGGAACCAGATGAAACCAACTCGGCACAAACCTCAATCAAAGGCTGCACCTCAGAGAACTCTGTGCCCTGATCTACTAGAACATGAGCGAGCCGTATACATTCTAGTAGTTGATCCCTGGGATACTCCTTCAGAGTTTGATAAGCATACTCCCTGTCATCAAACACTAGCAGATATAAATACACAACCTCATCCAGATCCATCCTTCCCAGCAACAAGCCAAAATGGCTTCCCTGTGCAGCCACTTCTGGTCAGGATTGGCCTTGGTGTAATGTCAGGGCTCCCAGGTGTGACCAGAGGTGTGTGGCTGACGCAGGGAAACGCAGACCTCAGATATGTTATAAACAATATAATTTATTAACACTAACAATACAAACATAAACGCAGTGCAATACTAAAACATAATACAGTGCAACCAAACCAAACCAACCACCCACAGATAACAGTACATACAAGCAAGCGTCGTCAGGCAGGCCGGGTCAATATCAATAGGGCAGGTAGGTACAGGGGGAGCAAGCGGAGATTGGTCGGGGTCACAGGCCAGGTTCAGCAGGTAGCAAGCAGCGCAGTACAGAGGGTCAGGCAGAGGGATGGTCAGGGTCACAAGCCAGGGATCAGAACAGGTAGCAAGCAGCGTGGTACAGAGGGTCAGGCAGAGGGATGGTCAGGAGCGAGCCGGGATCAGAGCAGGAGAAGTCAGCAGCGGTTCAGAAACAGGATGCAGGACAGAAACAGGATACAGGGCCTAGGACCAACACAACACCAAGGCAGAGTCTGTGGGTCTGGCCATCCCTTAAATACCCCAGCATAATCAGTTCCAGGTGTTAGCTGGCTGCAAAGTTGAGTCTCTGATTGCTGGGAGCACCCGCTGGCCAGCCCTGGTACTGCAGATCACAAGGCAGCTGAGTCCCACCATTATTGGTGAATTCATTCCTGAGAGAGGGTGTGTTGCACTTGTCTGCTGAGCTCCAGAAAGGCCCGAGAAGCCTGGGGCTAAAGTGCCCTGCCCAGCCCAGGCAGGATGGCGGATCCTGGGCCTGGGTCCAGCGGGGAGAAGGCCCTGGAGGGGCCTAGTACCGGCCTCTCTTTTCCACCAGTAGAGGACCTGGGAATGGCCCCTAGGAAGGGGGAAGTTTATTCTGCCTACCCGGACCGTGTGGCCGCTCGGGCCAGGTTAATAGACAAGGAGGAAGCCAAGCTCCAGAAGCTGACTCTGGAGCTAAAGAAGTTCCGGTCATCCTACGACCGTGTATGGTCTACTAAGCGGCAGGCCATGAAACCGGACCTGGAGGCGCTGGAACTTCGTGTGTCACAGCAGGGGAGGTATGTGGCGGCGCTGCAGCGCCAGAGCGGCGTCCTAAGTGAGAAGTATCTGAATGAAGCGAGATTTGAGGCTGCAAGAAGCCGCAGTGTTGCGGCGATGCGGGGTCCGGTGGAGGAGGCCTCTTCGGTGGAGGAATTGTCGGGGGAGTTGCTGGTGGAAGGCGAGCAGGGGCAGGTTGAGCCCACAGCACCCTCAGAGGAAATGGCGTCTAAAATGGAAGACAGCGTGGTGGCAGGATCATCAGAGTCCCTCCCCCCTGGGCAGCTGCCTGTGGATTGGGGGACCCAGGTGGAGGAGGAGGAGATAGTGGGCGGATTGCAGTTCCTGGCAGAGGCGGTTGCAGAGCTGCGTGGAGCCGACTTCAGGTTTACGTCCGAGGACTCTGAGGAAGAAGCTGAAAGTGATGTCATCCCCCGCAAGCCGGCTAAGCCGGTGGTGAAGGAGCATGCTGCCTTTGTCATGCTGCAACGCATCCCCAAGGACGTGTTGGCAAAGGCAGGGGAGCCACTGGAAGGGGAGAAGGACTCTGCTGATTGTGTTGGTGAGATGGTTCTGGACACTGGGGTAGCGGGTATAATGCATAAAAGTGGCCACCCGCCCAAGTCTATAACTGGCTTATGAAGCAAGGACACATAAACAGGCATCACATAGTGAAAAAAAGGGGGAGAGAACAATGTTCTTGGACAACTTGCCAGCCAGCTTGCTAACAACCGAATTAACCTGTCTAACAGTATGCGTTTATAACAGGGGTTTAGTTAGCACACATTTGCAAATACATACGTAAGCCACAGAGCCACGACACGGCACCCTGATCATCTGTGGTCCTAACTCTAAAATTTGTGAGTCCCCATAGTAGAGGCACATGCATTTAATGGATAGATCAAGGGCAGGTGGACCTGAGGGAGCCACCCCTCTTAAAGGCAAAGGAGTGCACTGGACCCCAGCATGTAGCACAATGGCAACCAGGGCCCTAGTGCACCCACGTACCAAAAAACTCAAACATGCATAAAAGTGGCCACCCGCCCAAGTCTATAACTGGCTTATGAAGCAAGGACACATAAACAGGCATCACATAGTGAAAAAAAGGGGGAGAGAACAATGTTCTTGGACAACTTGCCAGCCAGCTTGCTAACAACCGAATTAACCTGTCTAACAGTATGCGTTTATAACAGGGGTTTAGTTAGCACACATTTGCAAATACATACGTAAGCCACAGAGCCACGACACGGCACCCTGATCATCTGTGGTCCTAACTCTAAAATTTGTGAGTCCCCATAGTAGAGGCACATGCATTTAATGGATAGATCAAGGGCAGGTGGACCTGAGGGAGCCACCCCTCTTAAAGGCAAAGGAGTGCACTGGACCCCAGCATGTAGCACAATGGCAACCAGGGCCCTAGTGCACCCACGTACCAAAAAACTCAAACATGCATAAAAGTGGCCACCCGCCCAAGTCTATAACTGGCTTATGAAGCAAGGACACATAAACAGGCATCACATAGTGAAAAAAAGGGGGAGAGAACAATGTTCTTGGACAACTTGCCAGCCAGCTTGCTAACAACCGAATTAACCTGTCTAACAGTATGCGTTTATAACAGGGGTTTAGTTAGCACACATTTGCAAATACATACGTAAGCCACAGAGCCACGACACGGCACCCTGATCATCTGTGGTCCTAACTCTAAAATTTGTGAGTCCCCATAGTAGAGGCACATGCATTTAATGGATAGATCAAGGGCAGGTGGACCTGAGGGAGCCACCCCTCTTAAAGGCAAAGGAGTGCACCATTAAATGCATGTGCCTCTACTATGGGGACTCACAAATTTTAGAGTTAGGACCACAGATGATCAGGGTGCCGTGTCGTGGCTCTGTGGCTTACGTATGTATTTGCAAATGTGTGCTAACTAAACCCCTGTTATAAACGCATACTGTTAGACAGGTTAATTCGGTTGTTAGCAAGCTGGCTGGCAAGTTGTCCAAGAACATTGTTCTCTCCCCCTTTTTTTCACTAGCGGGTATAATGCCTGCAAAATTGTCTGAGGTGCAGGTTAGCCCTACAGTCCTGGCTAAGGGTGTTTCCCCTCCGGTGGTGGTCCCACTGGGCCCCGCCCCTTTGGGGGGCATGGTGGCCTCTGGTGTGCAACCAGCAGGTCCCCCGGTTTCTCCTCAGGGGGCTCCAGGTTCTCAGGTCCAGGCTCCTGCGGATCCGGCTCAGGTGGGTTCTCCTGCTGGTATGGGTGGTCCCCAGCCCCGGGCTCCCCCAGGTCATGGCTCATCAGCATCTGCCCCTTCAGTTGCTGCTGCTGGTGTGGCGGCTTCCCCTGGTCATGCCCCCTTGATGTTGAGTGCCCCTGGGGCTAGATCGGGGCTCAGTTACTCTGCTGCAGTTAGGGGAGGTCAGGGGTCAGTGGGATCGGCCCGGGCAAGGGCAGGTAACCTACCCACTTCCGCCGCAAGGCGAAATGTTGTTCAGCTGAAATGGTCAGGGGAGGGCCCCCCCCTTAGCAGGAGAGAGGTCATAGGCCGCATATTAGAAATGGGCTTCCGTGCTGCGGATATTTTTGTGTTTATTGCTCCAGTTGGTACTGGAGAATATGACGTGTCCTTCATGCGGCCAGAATTGTTGGATCTCTTTTGGCAGAGGTATGAGGCCACCTTTGTCACCAGCCCTAGGTGGGTGGGCCTAACCCCGAGGCTCGTCTCTCGCCAGTCCCTGATTAAAAAAATAACGGTGCTGGTGAGAAATGAATCCATCCCAGCATCAGATATTGTGGTCTGGCTAAGTAGATATGGGGATGTGATGGGGCCCCTTGGGAAGATCAAGGATGAGAGGGGAATATGGACAGGTGGGTGGACGACCACCGTCCGCTTAAAGGTGGTTGAAAATGTGCTCCAGCACATTCCCTCTTCCGCTTTTCTAGGGAAGGACCGCCTGATAATTTTTTATGCGGGTCAGCCGAGGGTCTGCCACCGGTGTGGGGGCAAGGGGCATTTTGCGGCCACCTGCCCCGTCATTAGATGTTCCCTGTGTCAGGAAATAGGACACCTGGCCAGGGACTGCAATGTTGTCCGATGCAATCTCTGCGGGGAGCTCGGGCATTCATACAACCAGTGCCCAGAGGCCCTCCACAACCTTCCGGTGGGGGAGCTTGAAGCAGAGTTGGATCGGATAGATGCTGAAGAGGCGGAGGCGGCATTGGAGAGAGCGGCTTCGGTTGCTGTGGCGGCCCTTGTGAGGGAAGGGGAGGTTTCTGTGGCCCCTCCTGTCTCTGTCCCCCCTGTTTCGTCTACCCCTTTGGAGTCCCCTGTTGTTCCCCCTTGTGTGCCGGTTCCTCCTCCCAGGACTAAGAAACAGCTGAGGGAGGCTGCTAAAGGGGCCGGGATGGTTGAGGCTAGGTCTAGTCCCTCAGTGTCTGCTCCCCCCTTGCTCTTGCCGCTGCGGCGGAGTAGGAGGCCCGGTAGGGAGTCCCGGGAGTCCCAAGGTTCTGCTCCAGTAGGGGCTCAGGTGGAGGAGGGGTGGTCCCTGGTGGGTAGGCGGAGTAAGCCAGTTTTGTCCTCAGCAGGGTCGGTGTCCTCTTTAGAGGCGGGGGAGGTGGCCCTGGGGAATAGGTTTGGGGCTTTGTCGGGGGAGGAGGAGGGGTCAGGTGATCCCGCTTCCCCGATGGAGGACGAGGATGCTGGGGGGTCTCTTAAGAGAGTGAGGGACCCTGCCAATAAAGTCAAGAGGAGGATTAAGAAACGTCCCTCTCAATTATCTTAATGGCAGTTCCCGCTCCGATAAAGGTAGCAACCATTAATGTTGCCAGCCTGAAGTCTGTAAGTGCTAGAGAAACAGCCTTATTTTTGATCAGTGGGATGGAAGCTGATATTTTCTTTTTGCAAGAGACCAGGTTGCCCACCTTGGCTGATGTCCATCTGGCCAAGCGTGAGTGGAGGCATGGGCCCTCCTACTGGTCTCTTGCGGCTGAGCTTTACAGCGGAGTTGCGGTGCTTTTTACCGGCATGGTAACGTGTCAGCGGATAATTGAGGTAGAGATCGGAAGATGTCTGATGCTGGATGTTCTCGTAAGGGGGCATGAGCTCCGTCTCATTAATATCTATGGCCCACAGTCCAAGTGGGACAGGAAGAACCTCTTTGCGAGGATTAAACCTTACCTCTTTACATCCCGGCTGGTAGTCTTTGGAGGTGATTTTAACACCATTACTAGGCCCAAGGACAGGAGAGGCTTCACTGACGGGCTGGGATATGATAGCAATTTTCTAAATGCTATAGTCAGGGAGGCAGGTCTGGTTGACGCTTGGATTCAAAGTGTCCCAGACGGCACGGGTTTCACCTTTAGGAGAGGTAATAGCCAGAGTAGGATAGACAGGTTTTTTTTGAGGAAGAACTCTGCCTTCTCGGCACCTGAGTGTCAGGCGGTGGAGTTTTCCGATCACCTTATGCTATCTGTCACCTTGAATATTTCAGACACGCCGCTGAGAGGAAAGGGCATCTGGAGGATGAATTCATCTCTGCTGGAGGACGAGGAGGTGAGACGATCTTTCGAGGAGTTCTTTCAGGCGCAGGAGACGGTGCTGGATTTCTGCAGCAGTAAGTCTGAGTGGTGGGAGCTCACCAAAGTGCGGATCAGCAGGTTTTTCAAGGCCGTTGGTAAGAGACGGCAATTTAAACAGTATAACGCCTACCAGCGGTTGCGGAGGAAGCTCGACCGCCTTGTTTCTAGCGGTGGAGATTCGGGGGCAATCTCGGAGGTGAAGCTTCTCCTTAGGAAACTCCAGTATGATCGGCGTGCCTCTTTGGTTCTGGAGAGGGATTATGGGAAATACCACTCGCCTGACCCTTTCCAGAATTGCAAACAGAGTGCAGCAGTTAAGACAATCTCTGCTCTGAGGGATAGTACAGGGTCCCTGACTAAATCCAGGTCAGGGATTCTGGAGGTCTCCAGGTCCTTTTATGCGGATTTACTGAGTGAGAAACACCTTGACCGGACAGGGATGTCGAGCTTTTTGGAATCCACGCCTGGTCTGGACAGTGATGTCCCTCTGGCGAGTTTGACTGGGGAGATTACTGCAGAAGAGGTGTCCAGAGCGATTGATAGTCTGGCCATTAAAAAGACTCCTGGGCCAGACGGTCTGACTGCCGAATTTTTTAAGGCTTTTAAATCCCGCCTGGCACCTCGTCTCGCGGAAGTGTATAACAGCTGTCTGGATGAGTGATCTCTCCCTCCTTCCATGAGACAGTCTGCAGTTATTCTCCTGTCAAAGGGTAAAGATCCTTCGGCTATTGAGAACTGGCGCCCCATCAGCCTCCTCAATGTCGATAGAAAGGTTCTGGCGAAGATCTTGTTCTGGCGCTTGTCGTCAGTGGCAGACAGTTTGCTTTCTCGTCAGCAGCATTGCTCGGTCCAGGGCAGGAGGACCTTTACAGCGATGTTAGCTGTCCGGGAGGCTCTGGAGCGATGTAAGGCTAAAGGATGGGGAAAGTACTTGCTGGCGGTGGATCAGGCAAAGGCCTTTGATCGAGTTGATCACAAGTACCTCTGGCATCTCCTGGACCGGTATGGTTTGGAGGGGAGGTTCATCGGCTGGTTGAAGACATTGTATCAAGGGGCGGAGAGCTTCATGTTGGTGAATGGTTGGGTTGGGCAGCCCTTTGAGGTTGGATCTGGGGTGCGCCAGGGGTGCCCGCTGAGTCCCTTGCTCTATGCCTTTGCCATCGACCCCTTCGTCAGGAGGCTAGATGGCGGGGCGGTGAGTGGGGTGCTGGTGGGTGCCACTGGAGATCCGCCTTTGAGAGTTGTGGCTTATGCTGATGACGTTTCTGTTTTCATTTCTGGACCGGAGGAGGCGCAGGAGGTGGTTTCAGTAATGGATCAGTATGCCGAGGCATCAGGTTCCAAGGTCAATCAGGACAAATGTGAAGTTCTCTGGATGGGTAGGGAGGGTGAGAGCTTCTCACTCCCGGACACCTTCCCGGTGCCTCAGCCGAACATCAAATTGTTGGGCATCAATTTTGGCTCTGCTGATTACAGCAAGCAAAATTGGGAATCCAAGCTGTCGGATGCCGAGGTCAAAGTGAGATGCTGGAAGGGGTGGCGGCTCTCCTTGAGGGAAAGGGTTGATTTGATCAAGACTTTCCTGCTCCCAGTCTTTTTGTACGTCAGCTTCATTTGCCTCTTGCCAGAATCGCTCTATACGAGGATCTATAGCTGTTTATTCCAGATGTTATGGGGGAATCGGCTGAACCTCGTCAAGAGGGACGTGACTTACTCATCCAGGCGGGAGGGTGGCCTAGGTATGGTCAACCCGGTGGTCTTTTTCTCTCTGATGTTCTTGAAACATAACTTTGGTAACATGCTGGCAGAGAGACCGCCTGCATGGGTAGGACTGTTCCGGATCTGGTTTGGACCCTTTCTGCACAGTTGGGAGAGTGGCGGGCCAGTGAGAAGCCTGCGGGTCAAGCATGGTAAGCTCCCGGCTTATGTGGCCCCGTGCCTGAAGTTACTCCGGCGGTGGCATGTGACTGCGGAGGAGGTCCGGTCCCTCCCCAGGAGGCTCCTGGGTGAGAGGATTGTGGCATCTGCTTTCCATGCGCCGCTGGCCTTGAGAGATTGCCCGGGCCATGTTATGAGGGAGGGTTTGCGGTTGATAAATCTGGAGCGGATCCCCCTGAAGTTGCGGGACCAGGCCTGGCTCGCCTTCCATGGCAGGCTCTACGTGAGGGGTAACCTGAAGTACCGTCCTGCGGATGACCGTGGTTGTCCGAGGTCAGAGTGTGGGGGTGAAGTGGAGACTATGGACCACTTCTTGCTTCAGTGCCCCTTTAACGTAGAGGTGTATAAACAGGTGGGAGGGGCTCTGGGTGTTCCTTTCCTCCATCGCATGTCGTATGCGGAGTGGGTGTACGGAGCATTCGAGAGTCGCATGGGTTTTAATTTGGACACCCTGTTTTTAGTCAGCTTAGTTGTCCGTTATCACACTTGGATGGCACGGTGTCAGGTCTCCATTCGGCAGAAGGTCCTCCCTGTTCAGGTGGTGGCGAGTAACATCCTTGGTGAGGTGGGGAAAATTCGGGGTCTTGAGAAAGACAGGCTGCGACGCAGAGCTTGGATGGAGGCGTGGAGGAACATCAAGCCTGTTGCTGCGGTCTGTTGATCTCGGGTGGTGGGATCTGTCCCTAGTTTCTGCCTTCAGCACTCCCTAGATTTTTGCGTTCGGATCTTTTTGGTAGCCTTTTGCATGGTAGGTTGTAGGGGTCAGACGTGGAAGATCTGCGGGTTCCTTAGCCCTCCCCTGTGGTGTATATAATGGTATGGTTAGGTCCTTTGTATATAGTTTAGGCCATATAGGCCGTAAGCAGCAGGTTTGAATATGGAAATTGCATATGGTTTATGTTTTTGTCTGAGCCATAAAGGCTCTTAGTCATGTGGTCTCGGCCATAAAGGCCTTGTACTGTAAATATTGTATATAGTTTCCGTTTTTTCCTTTCAGGTTATGGACTTTTATTTATGAGCCGTTCAGGCTATGTTTGAGTTTTTTTTTTGTTTTTTGTTTTTTTCCCCAGGGACTGTTGGGACATTTTAGTTTCCTTTCTGTTGAGTTTGTATTTATTTATTTATATTTATACTTTTATACATAAGTCTGATGGATATGTATGACATCAATACATAATAAAAAATCTCCATTCCTGACAGGAACTTTCAGCCTTCTGCAGGCAGGAGGAAGAATTTCCTCAGTCTCCTCTCCCCCAGTGATCAGACTGCAACATTGTAACTTTGTAGCCAGTCACAAGGGGAGAGGCTTCAACAGGTAGGCTACATTAACACTGTTGGAGCCAGTGGTAATTGTAGCAGCAGTTCTCCCTGCAGCTCTCAGAAGGTAGGTTTGACCGCCGATCCTTTTCACTATAATGATAGGTCACTGGAGAACTGCCGCTACAATTCACACTGGCCCTAATTGCCGGTGTAAATGTAGCCAAACTTATTTGTTAACACAGCCAAGAACTGTAGAGACACCAAGATTGACATGATGCCATCTCTGAGCTGGCATGTCCACCCAAGAAGTAGATGCTGACCCGTGATGGTTGGACAAAGACAGTGACATGCTTCTTGAGAGAAAAAGGCACTGTGTGGGAAGTACTGTGATCTTTGTTTGGGGAAATAAATATCTGTAAGTTTGAAATTGAAATATTACGTAATTACTTATATATTTAAGTCAAATTCATTCCAACTCTGGACAAAGTTGTTCCTCATTCCATCCATTTCACTCAACCCATTTCCACCTCCCTGACACTATGATACTTGGCTGCAGTTCCGGCCTACCACCAACCAGTAAAATATCAACCCTTTGTTGTAATATCATTACATTGCTGCTGGAGACTTAGGATCTGTAGAAAGTGTCCATCACAAGGCATTGATGTGGGCACCCAAAGAGGGATCTTCTCACAACGCAGTCCAGAAGAGTGACAGCTCAGACCCTAGCATGCCATGTGACCATGGATTCAGGTATGTAATTGGGCCATTTAGATTTTTTAAAATCTATTGGGGGACTAGCCTGAAGGGGTTGGAAGTTGAGCTCAAAGCTTTGTGGGGGTGGGGGACTCTTTTAACAATTCAGGTTTGTTAAGCCGGGGCTTTATAGCATAATGAGTGTTGTTTCATTAGGGCCTCTAATTGGGTGATATTTGGTGCCATGTGCACAGAATACTTAATCATATTTGTCACTGTGCATGTCGAAGCTAAGCTTTGAGTTATTACAGTTTGGTAGACTTGGCATATGTTGCCATCGTTTCACAGCCCAACAAGAGATTTCTCGCAGAGCTTTCAGATTACAGGCCTTTGTTATAAATTAGTGTGACTGACAGCATGTTAAAATTCATTGCAGCCATTAGCTGTTCACAAATAATACTATAAACATACATCTGATCTTTTTTTTTTTATTCTTGCTCGTGCTCACAAAATCACATCAAATGATACCAGCAGCACACAGCCTTTTGTGACTCCTGTTTCAGAACAGAGCCTCAGATGAATATCACAGTCTTAGCCATTTCACTCTTATCTACGTTAGTTATCCTTTCCCGTTGTAAAATAATACAACCTTCTGCTCAAGATATCTGCCTGATTAAAAAGATGATAAGCGGCCCTTTTGGAACTACGATTCCAATTCTAAGCGATCACGTTGTGATTATCCCGCACAATGGCGCTCTCTAGAGAATTTCACATGTATTTTTAGATGCTGATGTTATTTCCCAGGATGAATCACTGTGGTTTATGTCCAAAATAATGAGTTCATATTTGAAAGTGAAAATCCTTTAAATGGCTCTTTTCCCATCATGCAGACCCAAAGGGATCAGTAGGTGCAGTGCAGGGTATGTTTGGTGAGTGGACAGAATGTAAAAGAAAGACAACCTGGAAACAAAGATTTCAGTGTGCTCTATGATTTAGTTATTTTCATATTTTCTGTACAATAATTAAGTTGAGTGATTTTTTTTTTTATGTGCAATCTTCTATCCTACTTCCTCCTTTTAAATTTGACTTATTATCAAATGCTAAAGATTAATTCCAGGCATAGTATATTTTTATATAGTCACATTGTTCCAGCCTGGACCAATCTAATTATGTATTTACCTTTGATCAAGTGTGTGTTACACGAAACGCGTTAGAGAGGTGCCCCTAACCATTACCAGCACACCGCAGGGCCCCACACATGGCCGGTGCCCCTATTGGATCATTTTATGTAAGTGTCTGATTTTTTGTTTTTTGATGTCACCTTTATCTGAAGCAATAAAACTACTACACTATTGGAGCTTCTCTTCTCTTGGGCTCGTTTCTTTCACCGGCGAGCCCCCCTTCTCCTAAGGTGCTTCTTCCAACCTCATCTATGCATATTTGCATGATCCCCCTGATGGCCGAGATCTGTATTGCGTGAGACTGATAACCTGTCCTGATGGATGAGATCTGTACTGCTGGAGACTGGTAACCTGTCCTGGATGGATGACACCTGGTGGTTAGTTCCTGCCTTGACGACTTCATCCATGTGCAAAAGTTCCATTCCCCGAGTACCAAGGAGTAGGTCTTATATACTCCAACGCACAATCATTTGTGCTGTCTGGTTAGTGCATTGTACACCTATTTTCACAGCCACAGCAATCACGGAAATTCGCAATATTTATCATACTGACTAGAGCACAATTGTCACTATATGCACCTTATGGGATTTTACCTAAGACTGTTCTTTTTACCTTTTAGCGTTGTTAAACGCCAGTTTGGATTACCATTATTTTATTTATTTTTTAACTTTTATATTTATATACACGCATATTTATTGCTCATCAAAATCATTCTAGTGCTGCATATTTTTACTTGTATATTTCCATTGGAGGAGCTTGAGGTTTCCCTCTTTATGCTGGCAGCTCTCCATCTATACCACAACGCAGTGCTCATATAGCCTGTCCTTTTATGTATTTACTGTACCTGGCTGATGCCTTTTGGAAGCTGAAAATCACTGGAGTAGACACTGCTACTTCAGTGATCTCCACTTGCCTCAGGGTCCCCTGAGCAGTCGATCTGGTGCATTCTGAACACAGTAGGTTGGTTGTTCAGCACAAACGTTATTCAGTTAATGCTTTGCAATTTCTGAATGAGTGCAAAGTGCTGTCTGATTGGACAAGGTAGTGAGGCAGGGCAATGTTGTTGTGGACAGGTAAATTTGGGGCATGTACCACAGTTGGAGGCACACAGAGGTCAGTTTGCCCATACACACACTCCACCTTCAGTGCAACCATGCTTCCTCTCCGCTGCTGCAACTGTCAGACAGTGCAGTGGTGGGGAATTTTATACCTGGGTGGGCAGAGCCTGATGGGGATTTACAGAAACTAGTTCACCATCAGGTCTGTTCCCCATGTCATTGATAGCAGGCAGTGGACGGATCCTTAGCTATTAGACAACCTGCTCTTGGCTATAGAAACTTCCCACTGTCTGCTGTCAGCTATAAGGCAAAAGCTAACCTGATGGGAAACTAGTGTATCAGCTTCCCCTTCCGGCTCCACGCGCTGCAACATCACATGTCCTTTACAACCAGTGACAGGGATGCAAATATGCTGCACGTATATACTACATACAGAGACAGACACTGTGTCAGTCTCTGTACATCAAGTTAGAGTAGGTCTTAATTACCTGCAGGGTGGATTTGTTTTAAATCGAGTTGATTTAAATCACAATTTAAATCACTAGTGAAAAGACTTGATTTAAATTTAGAATTTGTAAAGAGCAACTGTTATCTCTGTCTCACAGCGGCTCCTCTTCTGACCCACTGTTGGCTCTCTGACAGTCCTATTCACTTTAATGGGATGGCTGGTGATGTGGCAATGACACAACAAGGTGAGGAATGTGGCGGCAGCAGGTGAGTGGATGCCTGCTAGCAGGCACTGCCATGGTGGATCTAAAATGACAGGTGCTCTTTAAATGTAAGGAATCCGACTCATTCTTTCTGTTAGTTAGAATCTTTAATATTTGCAAACTAAATGAAAGTTTCCTTTTTAGAATAATGAGCTGTCAGGTTAGTAAAACAGCAATATCTGAACTGATTTTAGGTTAATAGGTCAATCACACATAGCTGGAGAACTACTCAAATTCTTTTATTTCATGTTTTTTCTCATGGTTACTGTGAAATTGTGTGAATGCATCAATGCAGTGCATGTTATCTCAGCTTGCAGAGCTTGGATTCATTACATAGTTACATAGTTAGTCTGGCTGAAAAAAGACAAAAGTCCATCCAGTTCAACCATTAAAAAAAAAGTTATAATCCTACACCCACAGTTGGTCCAGAGGAAGGCAAAAAAACCCAGCAAAGCATGACCTAATTTGCTCCTGCAGAGAAACAATTCCTTCCTGATTCCCCGAGAGGCAATCGGATATTCCCTGGATCAACTTTACCTATAAATGTTAGTATCCAGTTATATTCTGTGTATCCAAGAAAGAATCCACTGAGCTGGCCACAACCAACTCTTGAGGAAGTCTATTCCACATTTTCACAGCTCTCACTGTGAAGAAACCTTTCCATGTTTGGAGATAAAATGTATTTTCCTTCAGACGTAAATAGTGCCCCCTTGTCCTCTGTGATGACCTCAGGGTGAATAACTCTACACCGAGTTCACTATATGAACTACTGATGTATTTTTATATGTTTATCATATCCCCCTTAATCTCCTCTTCTCAAGAGAGAATAAATTACGTTTTTCTAATCTTTCCTCATAGCTGATCTCCTCCATGCCTCATCAGTTTGGTTGCCCTTCTCTGTACTTTCTCCAGTTCCCCAATGTTCTTTTTTGTGAATTGGTGCTCAAAACTGAACTGCATATTCCAGATGAGGTATTATTAATGATTTGTACTGGGGAAAATGATATCTCTCTCTGGGGTGTATACCTCTTTTAATACAAGAGAGGAGTTTGCTCGCTTCAGAAACCGCAGCTTGGCATTGCATGCCATTATTAAGCTTGTGATCTACCAGAACTCCCAGATCCTTCTCCACCATTGATTCCCCCAGTTGTACTCCCCCCTAATATGTATGATGCATGCATATTCTTAACCCCCAAGTGCATAACCTTACATTTATCAACATTAAACCTCTTTTGCCACATAGTTGCCCAAATAAACAATGCAGGTTGAGGTTGTCTTGTAAATTGGAAACATCCTGTAAGGACGTTATTCCACTGCACAGCTTGGTGTCATCTGCAAAGACTGAAATGGTATTTTAAATCCCAGACCCTATATTGGTTATAATTATATTAAAAGGTAAGGGTCCCAACACTGAACCTTGGGGTACACCACTAACATCCCTAGACCATTCATAGTATGAATCATTAACCACTACTCTCTGAATACAATCTTTTAGCCAGTTTTCTATCCGTTTACATACAGATTTTTCCAAGCCTGTAGACTTTACCTTACACATTAGCCGTGTGTGGGGAACTATGTCAAACGCTTTTGCAAAATCCAAGTATACCAGATCCACCGCCACTCCTCTGTCCAAGTATACCACGTTCAACACCACTCGTCTGTCCAAGTATACCACGTCCACCACCATTCCTCTGTCCAAGTATACCACGTTCACCGCCACCCTTCTGTCCAAGGTTTTCCTCCCCTCCTCATAAAAAGAAATCAGATTTGTTTGACAACTTCTGTCTTTCATGAATCCATGCTGTCTGTTGCTTAAAATATTTTTTTTCAGCAAGAACTCATCTATGTGGTCTTTTATTAAACTCTCCTGTATCTTCCCAACTATAGAAGTTAAACTAACAGGTCTATAATTACTTGGTGAAGATTTTGATCCCTTTTTAAATATTGGCACCACATTGGCCTTATGCCAATGTTATATTCTTTGTAAAGTTTAAACGATGATGGCGTTCCTTCATTTTTATATTAATTAAAAGCTCTTTTCTTATTATCTATAGCTTTTTTAACTTTGGCCATAAGCCACATAGGTTTGATTTTTAGCCTTTTAAACTTGTTGCCCATGGGAATATATTTTGCAGTGTTTTCACATACAGTCTTTTTGAAGAACTCCCATTGCTGTGTTGTTTTCATTGATGACAATATTCCCTCCCAGTATAAGTCTTGGAGAGCAGCTCTCAGCCTTGGAAAATTAGCTCTCTTAAAATTGAGCATTTTTATTTTTCCTGTATGTGCCCGCTGTTTACAGCTAACAATAAATGAAATCATGTTATGGTCATTGCTATCCAGATATTCTTTTATATGGACATTTGTAATAAGGGGCCTCTATGAATTGTACCATAAAATTGTCCTGTAGTAGGTTTAAAACGTTTTGCCCTTTAACTGTTCCTGCAGTACCATTACTCCAGTCAATTTCCAGGTAGTTAAAATTCCCCATTATTATCACTGTCCCAGCCCTTGCAGCCCTTTCGATCTGTGCAAGGAGCTGAGTCTCCACCTCCTTATTAACACTGGGAAGCCTATAACAAACTCCAATGATTACCTTTGTAGTACACACCCCCATGTGCAGTTCAACCCATAATACTTCAGCCTCATCACACTCTCCATCAACTAGGTCCTCTTTCACACTCACTCTGAGATCACTTCTCACATAGAGACAGACACCACCACCTTTCCTAATTACCCTGTCTCTCTGAAAGAGAACATAGCCAAGAATATTAATGGCCCAGTCATGTGAAGAATGAAGCCAAGAATCAGCAATACCAATTAAATCATAGTTCTGTTCATGCACCATAGCTTCCAACTCCCCTATTTTGCTTGGCAAACTTCTGGCATTGGTGAACAAACACTTTAATTCATTGACACCTTGTGCATTGAATGAGTTTACCAAAAATGTAAATATTTCAGAATATACATCCTCATGCTACATAACTAAGCTTCATTTCATGCGGAATAAACTAAATTATTAATGTATTTTAAATAGAAAACTATCTTTAGATAGATTTGTACTCCCAAAAAATCTGATTGAAATAAAAAAAAAATCAGATTTTTTTGATTTTGTTAGAAAAAATAATCGATTTTCATCCACCCTGATTACCTCCAGTTTCATTATCTACAAACTGGAGGTGATTGTTTTTGATTGAAGCTCAGTTTCACAGCTAATTGATACAGTAGTTGTTCAGTGGTTCAGGCAGATAAGCAGATCCATCCGTTCTTCCATCATCAGCCTCAGGATGTACCACCTGTGTTCACACTGCCACCACTCCGGTCACATAGGATCTTCACCATCCCGATCGAGGCTTGTCGGCTCCCATCCAGGTGCCCTGGTTCCTTGGTCTGCCTTCTCCTCCCATTGCCTATCCTATAGACCACTCCACCCAGTGACTCTTCTCCATTATTTTCTGTGTTCTAAGTCAGTTCCCTTTTTTCCTTCCACTACATCCTATATCACCATCCCATTCTATGTCATGTACGCGCTGAATTTTTGTTCATTATCTAATGATCATTGCATGTTCAGTGGTTCAGATCAGGTTTACAACAGGTTCAGGACAGGTTTACATCAGGTTCAGGTCAGGATTTTATCCTGTTCACAACTATTGACATGTGCGGTTGAGAAACAGTAGCCTGTAATCCGCACCTGAACTGGACTGCACCGCTAAGAAATTGGACAGGAGTCTTTCGATCTGCACTGAATCCACACTAAATTCACACCTCCAGTGCACCGGACATTTGTGCACATGCACCATAGGAAACAATGTAATTTTACATGTCATGCGGATTGGATGCAGCTCAAACTGCATCCAATCAGCTTATATGTGAACCAGTACTAAAGATGGCACTATTAACAACTACCTGAATCTGCCGTGTGTCTGGGTAAAATTACTGAAACAGGTGGCAGGCATTTTTTAATCTGGTGCAGGGCATTTTAGAAGGCCATTGCGCCAAAAAGCAGTTGGTAGTGTATAGGGAGAAGATTCTTGGGACGTATAGTTCTGGGGGCATACCTACATACTATATATAGGGACTGCGCTCCCAGCAGCTATTGCTGCAAGAATTTTGCTAGACATTCAGATGGTCTTAACTACAATTTTTTCCTGACCCTGCCATCAGTGGGAAAAAACTGCAGCAGATCATTTATACTCAACTGTTTTTGCCTACAGCATTGATGTAAAGGGCAGTGTGGGGAACTACAGAATGCAGTAGTGAATGCAGGCATTTGACACTGTTGGAGTTGTAGTTCTTGAACAGTGGGAACATCCAAGGGACAAGTGGTAGTACAGGTAAGGATAAAAGGTCTTCTATTGCCATTTTTATTTTATTTTATATACATATCGGCACTGTTAGAAGTTCTTTCTTCTGTGCTTGACATGAGTCCTCTGCTAAAGGGAGAATAATGCTGTCTGTGCTCTGACCCCGCCTTCAACATGGATCACATGACTAAATGCTTATGTTTTAGGCCACATGAATGGCACAAAATAGACACTGGAGTAGTGTTTGTTTCAGGAGACAAATATATCAGAAAAGAAATTATTAATGCTGGTACATCTCATATAAGACAGTGGCATTCAGAACCATACCGTTTTAGGTATTCAATTTAGTCTTAGGCAGAAGGTTAAAGTGGTTCTAAAGGCAGGAGTTATTTTTACCTTTACCAGCCTCTGATGCAGATGTGATGCACCACCAGCAAGGCTCCCATTATCCATGCATTACACATCTGCATCAGAAGCTGGTCATTAGCTCTGAGGAAAGGGATTCGTCCCCGAAACGCATCAGCCATTTGACCACACTGACAGTGGGAACACCTTGCCTGCCGTTGTGGCCATCGTCATTTGGCAATGTTTTTTAGATTTTTTAGATATAAGCTTTGTCTGTGAGTATGTTTTTATCTTTCACTCCTTTCAATAAACCTTGGATAATGCACTAGGTGTGTGCGCCACCTGTTTTTTATTTATTTAATACCACTTAGTGTAAACCTCACCATGCGCTAATCAAAATTCGGCCAGTTCAGTGGGAACCAGCGGCATTTTGATCAGTGTGTAACCTTCTCTTCTTTGCAGCAGTTGATCGTTTGACCGACTTATGCCGAAAGTACATGCTGGGCAATTGTCCTTGATTAGTTGCCGCTGTCAGAATACAATGTCTTAACGGGGGGGGGTGGTTTCCTCCATCCACACAAATGGGAAATCTGTTACTAAAGACTAAAAGTGTATGGCCAGCTTTTGGATAAAGCTGGCCATACACTAGTATAATCTCAGTTGAATTTTTTTGATTTAACGTTTATTCAATTTTCTCTTCGGTAGTGGTGTTGAATTGACGTTCGTTTTTAACCACAGTAACAAGACAATTAAAATGTGCAAGATAGATAATTTGTCTCAAATGAACAAATTTCTAACAGTGTATGTAGTTGTCATTGGGAAAATTACATTAACTTCAAAATCCAATGTTAAAAGCAAAAAACACTGAACTTCTTTTGAGCAATATTCATCAAGTCATCAAATTGACATAGGATTTTTGTACGGATATTTGTACAAAAATTCATTTGAAAATTTACTAGTGTATATAGTGGATATAGGTTAGGGGCATATGTGCACAAATTTAAATTTCCATTTGTTTTTTGGTATCAAAAGCCCCATGCAACAAACAATGTAATGTTATATATCCTGTACTTATTATGTAGGCTGTTACCGTGTTTCCCCGAAAATAAAACATCCTCCGAAAATAAGACCTACTTACAGGTTTCCTTCTGGGTGAAATATAAGGCATCCCTCCGAAAATAAGGCCGCCCTAGGCTCTGTCTTGGAATGAAAATTAATTTACCATAAACTGGTTGCTAGGGCCGCCCCAACTGGCGTCTAGCAACCAGTGACGTTACGCAGAGTCCTGACGTCACTGCTGTGTGGAGGCGGAGCGGAGGTCGGAGTGAGCGGTGAACGCGGGGCGGGAGAGAGGAGGAGACTTTCACAGATGCGTGTAGAAGAACAGGAGGATCAGAGCGGACGGGACGCGGCGAAGGTGGTGAGTGCTGGTCTGTCACTGGTGACACTGCCTGTTATGATGATGTTCCAGAAGATGATGACATGATTGTCATTGAATAAATGAGTTAATTCTTGATACTGTAGGATTCACAGTTTGTCTGGTTTGTGTTGACAATTACCGTACTACCGTACCGTATACAGGTAATAAATTTCCTTTATTTTCATTTAACGTATTCTTCTTCATGGAAAAATAAGACATCCCCTGAAAATAAGACCTAGTGTGTTTTTTTGAGCCAAAAAAAATATAAGACAGTGTCTTATTTTCGGGGAAACACGGTAGAAGTATGTAACATACAACACAGTGTAGAGTGCAGCAGTAAGGAGTATGTAATGTACAGCACAGTGCTGTGATAAGGGGTGTGTAGCACAAAGCACAATTTATGGAGTACAGCAGTCAGGAGTATTTAATGTGGCATCCCTTACATTTGTGGTCAGTGGGAGGAAAAATGCCCCCATGATTGGTATGAGTGGTTACTTTCCTAAGAGATAAGAGGAGACACTCTGTGCACAATGCCCAACAGTGCCTGCAGCTAACTGAGCATTGCTTAGACAGAACCCAAAACAAGAGACCCAGGATCCCAAAATCTAGTAATAGCCCTAGCTGGCATCCTATCCCTGTATCCAGTACTGCTAGGCTTTATATCTCCTGCAAAAAGTGGAGAGGGATGCCAGAAAATTTGAGTGAGCACATGCAAGACAATGGATCTGAATTTGAACTGTGTTTATAAAAACACCTCTTAGTTTTCCTAGCTGCAGCTGTAGAGTGGAGTAGTTGGTATAAAGTTGCAAAAGTCACACTTAATAGTTTTTTCCTGTTATCCTTGCAATTATCTGGAATAATGCTGGCGTAATGCTCAATGCTTCCTGTATGGAATTAAATAAGGTTGTTGAGCTGCCACCTTGCTTGCAGTAAGTCTGCCTTCTTATCTTTCATTAATTTCACAAATAATTAAAATGAACCCAAACTTCCACTTCCTGATGGAGGGTCAGACTTGGGATCTTATTTCTGTAGATTAACAACTTATTCTCAGCAGACTTTCCACATATCTGAAATATATTTTTTCTGTTATCCTGACAAGATGAGATAAGGGAAAACTGTGATGTTACAAATATGCCCTTTTTCCAACCCTTGTGTTTCTGTTCCTTAAATATTAAAGATCATTGTTGTACTGACACAATAGCACACCATTCATGCTAATTTATGATTAAGAAAAAAAAAGACAATTTCTGAGACGTAAAAAAAGTACAATCCAGACCACTCTATGCATCATTTATGTAAGCGTAAAAATATTTTTGGATATGTGGGCTTTGTCAAGCAGATAATAGCAAGTAGCTAATCTGTGGCTTTGTGTATATTACTGTGCATGCAAAAGTCTAAGCTCCTTAGTTCCCAAAAATATTTGTGTTGGATGTTTATTTTATGTGAACCAAACACAACATAAGTGCTATAAAGATATGACATGGGCATCTTGACTGGAAACGAAGTGGCATGTTCACTGATCACATCAGTACGGCACTAAGGGCCTACTCGCAGCTTTGCAGCCCTCTTCAGTATGGGGACATCTTCTGTTCTAAACCAACCAAATCCAGCAAAAGGGTGGACCAGCCTAGTGTATTACCTCAGACACAATTTATTAATAAAAATACTCACAAAACTGATACAATCGCAAGCATATAGAAAATCCTATGACAGGGTCTCTTGGCACATCCATGACCTGAAAGACCGATTTGGAACACATGTATAGCACTACACAACACAATGCAAATATGTTGGTGCGTTTCAAAGGATAAACCCTCTTACTCAGAGCTTTTTGTGTTTTGGACTAGTTTGTCAGTAGAAAAATGTATTTCCAAATTTTCTTTTGCAAAGTGAAGCAATACAATATGATGAAGTGAGGGCCCTTTAAGGAGCTACTGAGTAACAGTCCCTTTTAGTATTTCTTCTGGTGTATTGACTTACTGCTGCCTCAAATCACTCACTGCCAAACTAGCAAGGACAGAATGACCAACATCCACACTGTCAATCTTTGCTTGCAAGCTTGTATTGGCTCCCAGTCCAGGGAAAAATTGCTAAGGGTTATAAGATAACCAAACTGCAACAAAAATGTCTCTGCTTGAAAAGAAAATTAACTTCAGTCCTTCTCAAAGGCCAAGGCTGTGCTTTTAAGCTAAGATCAGCAACTATTCATTGTGTACCTCTAAGCTGAGACACAAAATTGATAAAGGCTGTTGTTAAGTTTATTTTATTTTTCTAAAATAATAAACCTGTTACAATTACCTGCTCCGTGCAATGGTATTGCACCAAGCAGCCCTGAATTTCCTCTTTTGGGGTCCTCTGCCGATGCTCTAGGCTCCTCCTTTTTCTTCTATGGAAACACACGCTCCCTAGCCAGGTTGTGTGTCCATAGACACGCACAGCTTGGCTCGGCTCCTCCCCATGCTCTCTGCTCACATGATTTGAGTGACGGTAGCAGGAGCCAATGCCCCCTGTGTCCTGTGAATGCAGGGAGAGAGCCACTACAGATGAACATAGCGCTGGATCGAGTGAGGAGGCTATACTGTTACTGGGACATTTTTTTACCTTAATGCATGGAATGCATTAAAGAGTAACTCCACTATTTCTTAGAAAAAAAAACAATCGCCTCTGGGTGCTCAATGTACAGTGCATCCAGAAAGTATTCACAGCTCTTAACATTTGCCACATTTTGTTATGTTACATCCTTATTCCAAAATGGAGTAAATTTATTTTTTTCTTCAACATTCTACAAACAATACCCCATAATGACAACGTGAAAGAAGTTCATTTTTAAATCTTTGCACTTTAATAACAATAAAAAACGAAAAAAAAAAAAACACATGTACGTAAGTATCCACAGCCTTTGCTCCATTCTTGTTGAAGCACCTTTAGCACCAATTACAGCCTCACGTCTTTTTGAGTATGATGCTACAAGCTTGGAGCGTCGGTGCACAGCCATTTTCAGATCCCTCCAGAGATGTTCAATCGGGTTCAAGACTGGTCTCTGGCTGGACCACTCCAGGACATACACAAAGTTGGCCGGTAGCCACTCCTTTGTTACATGGGCTGTGCGCTTGGAGTCGTTATCCTGTTGAAAGATGAACCGTCGCCCCAGTCTAAGGTCCAGAGCACTCTGGAAAAGGTTTTCATCAAGGATGTCTCTGTACTTTTCTGCATTCCGCTTTCCTTTGATCCTGACTAGTCTCCCTGTTCCTGCCGCTGAAAAAGATCCCCACAGCATGATGCTGCCACCATCATGCTTCACTGAGGGATGGTATTATCCAGGTGGTGAGCGGTGCCTGGTTTCCTCCAGATATGACACTTGGCATTCAGGCCAAAGAGTTCAATCTTTGTTTCATCAGACCAGAGAAGTTTGTTTCTCATGGTCTGAGAGTGCCTCAGGTGCCTTTTGGCAAACTTCAGGTGGGCTGCTCTGACATGCACTGTTAACTGTGGGACCTTATATAGACAGGTTTATGGCTTTTCTAATCATGTGCAATCAACTGAATTTCCCACAGGTGGACTCCAATCAAGTTGTGGAAACCTCTCAGGGATGACCAGTGGGAACAGGATGCTCCAGAGCTCAATTTTGAGTGTTATGGCAAAGGCTGTGAATACTTATGTACATGTGTTTTTTTTTTTTATTTTTTTATTTTTAATAAATTGCAAAGATTTCAAAACTAACTTCTTTCACATTGTCATTATGGAGTATTGTTTGTAGAATGTTGAGAAAAAAAATACATTTAATCCATTTTGGAATAAGGCTGTAATATAACAGAATGTGGCAAATGTTAAGCGCTGTGAATACTTTCTGGATGCACTGTACTCTGGGTGCTCAATGTACATTGCAAGGATTTTAGGGATGCACCAATACCGGTATCAGTATCAGTGCTGATAGCGAGTGTTTTCTCTCATGCTCTTACTTTCACTCATACTCGTGAAAATGCTCCTGATACCTGAAACCGATACTTTGCGGTGCGATTTGTGTCAATACAAAATGTATGGATGCAGATTGCAGTGCAAAAAATAGCTTGCAATTTGAACAGGGATTTGCACTTCCAAATCGCATGCAGTTTCCCCACTGCTCCTGTGTGAAGCCAGGAATTCACACAGGAGAGATGCAGGGAGGTGCTGTCACAGAAGGAAAAGCTGTGGATTTGAAATCCCTGTGGCTTTCTCTCCTCTCAGTGCAGGGATGACAGTATGGGCTAGAAAGCTTTTGATTGGTCAGCACCGTCACATTGCCAGTCTAGCTTGTGTGGTCACCCCTGCAAGGAGAGGAAAACCATGGGGGTTTCAAATCCCCAGACCTGTGAAGCTGCTTTCTCTCTTCTTGCAGGGATGACTGTATGGGCTAGATGGCTTCTGATTGATTTCAAATCTGTCAGAACTGTAGCTTTGAGAAAATAATCAGTATACAATTTATGAAAACAGGTGGGGATCTGGAATTAAGGAGATTTCCTACTAATTTTCACAAATCAACTGATAATCCGAGTTCTTTATTTGCGGTAATTTGAAGACAAAATAAAAAGCAATAATGTGAAAAAATATATATTTATTAATTTAAAAAAATCAGTGCAAAATGGTAATGAAATATAATAGGTGATGATAAATAATAAACAATTCAAAATAACAGTACAATCATCTAATCCAAAATAATGGTTAGAAATTCAAACCAGCAATTACTTTCAAATATTAATGAATTAGAACCAACTGTCTAGAAATTGCAGCTTGGGTAATTTTCAGTAACTCAGCAACATATAACAAAAATATGCAAAGCAACCATGCAATCTCTCTACAATCAGATATTCAAAGTTCAAAGTGTACCTTAGCATGAATGGGTTTGAAATACCATACACAGGCCAATTCAGTAAGCTTAAAATCTATCAGAGGTCAACATCAACTGTTCCAATAAGTTGTCTACTTTGTCATATATACCCAGCTAAACTATTGAATAGAAGCTGAAATTACCTTCGGGGATATTTAAAATAAAATCTTTCCCCCAGAGAATTGAAATGAAGTTAATTAATACTGCAGTTAAAATTATTTCACATCAACTCTTGTGCTAACCATAACCGTTATCAGACTAAGCAGTTTAACTGGAGATATAAGGCGAGTACAAATTAGCTGAAGAAAAATTAAAGTTATAGTTACCAATATAGACTCTATAGTGTCAATAATGTCACACTTTCAGTCAGCTCACTTCAGGGTGTGTCTGTGTCCATCTGTTGTCGCTTGTCTCCTGTCTTGTGTTGTGATGTGTTGTCCCCGTCTTCCAATTTTTATCCCCCCAAAAAACCTAGGCGGGCAAGCTTATCTCGCCTAATTATGACGTCACACTAGGTGTCATTTTCTTTCCTAATTACCTGAAGGGGGCAGTATAGGATGGGGAATCTTTCTTGGGCGGCACAGTGGCTAAGTGGTTAGCATGTCTGCCTGGCAGTACTAGGGTCGCCGGTTCAAATCCCAACCACGGCACCACCTGCCTGGAGTTTGCATGTTCTCCCTGTGCCTGCGTGGGTTTCCTCCGGATACTCCAGTTTCCTCCCACACTCCAAAGGCATGCTGGTAGGTTAATTGGCTCCTGTCTAAATTGGCCCTAGTATGTGTATGTATGAATGTGAGTTTGGGACCTTAGATTGTACACCCCTTGAGGGTTAGGGACTGATGTGAATGTACAATATATATGTAAAGCGCTGCGTAAATTGATAGCGCTATATAAGTACCTGAAATAAATAAATTTTGGATTTTTTTTTTCTACATTACTACTGTTGCATGTCAAAAGTTGACCTTTAATCTTAGCTTGTAAGAATACTCACAATTTTAGGACAGTGGTCTCCAAACTGGCCCGAGGGCCGGATGCGGCCCTTTGCTAGCCTTTATCTGGCCCTTGGGACACTATTCCTAACACTGACACCAAAAGTGGGGCATAATTCCCCCAACTGACACCAGCAATGGGACACTATTCTTCCCACTAATCAATCAATATCAATGATGGAGTCCTATTGCATTCACTAACATCAGAGATGGGCCAATATTCCTTCCAGTGATAGCAATGATGGGGCACTACTCCTCCTCCTACTGACCACAGGCATTATGCAACTGAACACCACACCTGAGACCTTATTTACTGTCACCAATGTTGGGCCTGAGACTTTTCTCTACCCCCGCTGGCCACAATCTGGCCCCCCTAAAGTCTAAAGGACAGTAAACTGGCCCTTTGTTTGGAAAGTTTGGAGACCCCTGTTTGAGGAGATGAGTTCATTTGACAGAATTGGTTACAGACAGACTGGCATCTGTGTCACTTAAAATAATGTATTACCTAAGTAATTCTGGAGGAAAAAAAATTACCTCTATATCTAACAAACATTTGTTGAGGTAATTTTTACTGAGATTTCTGAATTATCTCAGCAGTGCCTCTATACAGACGTTATAATGAACTCAAACTTAATTATTTACAATGTTAAAAAAATAATATCCACAATATATCAATATGTAGTAATCGTTTAAACCAATTCATATCAATAATATATATATGTGTATTGAAATAGAATATCGTGATATAAAACCTGAATTACTTAAGTAAGCCAGTGTTCACTTCATGCAATACTAATAATAATATAAAGTACAATTTTGGTTATAATATTTCTGTCCAATAATAACACCGTATACAATGTAAAGTTTAACATGAACTCTTTTCCAAACATTTGTGGAGGAAAAAAAATAATTGTGAACAGTTATTTTGTCATTTGTTCAATCCAGACATGGACTCATCCATTAATCTTACAACTTGGCATCATGTCCAGTCTTTATATTGTAGCTGTCTGGTACCACCATGCCCCCCAAATTTATAACATGAGAACGTAAGCTGTAGCAACCTTGGAGTGTTTGCTCTTAAAATCTGTGTTCAGAAACCATGAAAATAGAAAATCCAAAACAAAATGGCTTCCAGCATGCCCATGTAGAGATAAGTTCAGGTCTTCCTGTTTCATTCTGTGAGCCCAGAACAGTTCCGACAAATCCCCAGATTTTCCTTCTGTGACAGCATGGGTTTGGTGCATGCTAGTTCCCTGCACTGCTCCTGGGTTCACACAGGAGCAGTGGGGAAACAGCATGTGATTTTGACATGAATTGTATCCCTGTTCAAACCGCATGCTCTTCTTTTCGGTGCAGTTTGCGTGTGTTCAGTTTGTATTGATGCAAATTGCACGGCAAAGCATCAGTACATGGTATCGCCAAGCACTTGACCAAAAGTATCGGTACTTGCCAATCAAAAAAAGGGTATCCGTGATTCCCTATTATTGCAGTTTTTTACCTGTTCCTGCTCTGAAGGAATATCTCTTTGTTAGACAATGTTGTGTGCAGAGTGATTCTGAATGGGAGTGACTAATTCATTTTATTCAGCTGATGCACTTTCAGGGTTCTGATGAGAAAAGTTACAGTGTCTACCTGCCTACAAAAGCGATTAACGCTTAGGGAGTATGTCTCCAAAAATTGACATTTTGTTGCAGTGAAAGCCTAAAACCTGAGTTGTATCTTAGTGCCCAGGGCTTCATCAAAGTAGGAAGTTACATTTTGGTGGTGTTCTGTACACCAAGTGTGTACAGAAAGCCTCCACGTTTCCATATTGCAATCAATTCTAATAACAGCTTCTAGGAGCTTAAAAAAAACGCTAGTGTGCATGGAGCCATGATCACCATCCATGTTTATATCCATTTGGAACTCTTAACAATCTTTCTATTTGCTCTATCTACTGGAGGACAAGCAACAGGCAGAAGAATATAATATTCTGAGCTTAGGGGAAATGCCAACAATGCAGAAAACAGTAACAATCTGAGCTCAGGCTGGTTACAGCCTAGCTGCCCACCAAATTTAGATTAGTGGCACTCCAAACATTTGCAGGACCACTGCAAAAATATTTGAACAGAACTCCAGTTTTTGACGCACAGCCACTTCTCTTCGCACATACCTGAAGTCCCCCAGCCTCACCCAATATATTAAAAAATATGTACATTAGGGGGCGCTCGTGAGCAGCAACCAGGATGGCTGCTTCCTAAATTAACTCCTCGGCCGCCGGACACATCGGCCGATTTTCACTCCTCAGGGGGGGTCCCTCTGTTTCCTCCCTGGCCCCCTGTCTCTCCAGTGCCCTGATGGGCAAAAAAACGCTGGCCGCCCGTGCCTCCAGCTCCCGGCAGGCTGCTCCGGAGTTTGCGGCCTACCCGCCGGCGATCGCGGCTGAAGCCGGGGTCTCGATTTTGGGCCGGCCGCCGCGGACTTCCAGTCTCCCATCCCATCTCTGCGGGATGCTGAGCTCCTGCGCCGATTCAAATGTATGCTGCAGTCGGAGTTGTCCTCCGCTACCTCCAAGCTGGCCGACCGTCTTTCGCAGGAGATTCGCGAGTTGGGCAACCGGACGAACGACCTCGAAGATAAGATGGACGCTGCGGTCGCGGTCATAGAGAATCACGAGCAGGATTTGTGCGACCTCAAGAAAGAATTGGCGGACGCGCTGCTACGGCTTGAGGATTTCGAGAATCGTTCCTGCCGTGGCAATCTGCGGTTAAGAAGTATCCCGGAAACGGTCGCGGATCTTACTTCCACTGCTACAGCTCTGTTTCAGGAGCTGACACCAGCTATTCCCATTGACCGGCTTGAATTTGACCGCATCCATCGTGCATTGGGCCCCAGACGACCGGATGGGCCCCCGAGGGACATTATCATCAAATTTACGTATTACCGCACTAAGGAAACTATTCTCTTGTCGGCCAGAAACAACCTTGACCTCAGCTTCCAGGGGCATCGCTACCAGCTCTTTGCGGACCTCTCTCAGACCACTCTTCAGAAACGACGCCAATTGAAGCCCTTCACTTCGGTCCTAGTGAACCACAGTATCAAATACGCTTGGGGCTTCCCGTTTCGCCTCACCTTCACCTACCAGGGCCGCAGTCATTCTGTGGCTACGCCGGAGGAGGCCCATTCTCTCCTGGAATCCTTACACCTTCTTTCGCCTGAGGCTGCGGATCGGAGCCTGGCACATTCATCAGGATCCCCGGCAAGGCCGCTTCTTCCAAGCCGCATCTGGGAGCGGTCGTCCAATAGGAAGAGGGCCCTCCCTCAGACCCCTTCACGATCAAGTCCTTCCTGTTCTTCTCCGGGCTGAAGATGTGTCTTGGACTTCCCATGTATCATCTCACCGATGGACTTCCTTGACGGGACCGTGAGTTTGGCCCTTAGGGCTCCCCCAGTTTGTCAGCATTACGGGTTGGGACTGATATAGTGTGCCCCCTTGGGTTCCTTCCCTGGTTGGGGGGGGGTCTCCTCATGGACTCAAGAATTATGACTTTCTGCTGTTGCAGCCTATTTTGGGCCTGGGAGATGGTATTCCAGTTTTTGTTGGTAGCACGGAGTGAGGGCTCCCTCTGGTTTCGGGGTGGGAGTTTGATCTGGTAGGCCCGGCTGGGTGGGAGGGGGTTGGCCCCATGGTTCTCTGGGTTGCTATGGGGAGGTCATCACGGTTGCCTAGCTCCTGGGACCTTTAGTTTTATTGCTTTGGTACCCCGTTCTATTGTGTTTATTGCCTTATTGCCCTTTTGCCCCCTGGGGACTTATGTTTCTGATGTTTCCATTTGCAGCCATGTGTCCGGTGGTAGAGCCACCCCTAACTGGTATCCTTCATTTGTAGGATGCACGTCACCATTGGCGTGACACGATTGCACTATTGTATATTCTTTTTGTGTCCTTTTCCTTCTTTCTTTCTTTGTTTTTTTTTCTTCTTTGGTTTTTTTTTGTTTTTGTTTTCTGCAGGGTTCCGGGATGCCACGGTCCGATCGCCATTGGGAGCGGAAATTGCTAGCTGCTTTATGGTTTGTTCTGCTGTGCGTGTTGCTCTGATGCCGCCATGGCCTCGCCCCTTTTGAAAATTCATTCGCAAAATGTTCAAGGCTTCAATTCGCCTCAGAAGCGGGCTAAAGTTTTTCATCACCTCAAATCGCAACAAATTGACGTGGTATGTTTACAAGAGACCAGGTTTTCTCAGTCCTCCGCCCCACGTTATCTTTCACCTCACTATCCCACCTTTTACACGGCCTCGGCTCCTGAGAAGCGTCGGGGTGTCCTGATCGCTTTTAAACGCAATCTCCCCTTTGTCTGTGCTAGGAATATAGCGGACCCCACGGGCAGGTATCTGCTTCTGCAAGGCACCCTCTGGGACCAGGAGGTTACTTTTGTCTCTTACTACGCGCCTAATCGTTTTCAGGATAAATTCTTTTCACATCTTTGCACCATTGTTTCCCGACACTCTAAGGATCTCCTTGTTGTTTTGGGGGATTCGAATGTTACTTTGGATTCTGCAATGGATAGGCGCTGCGCACGGGGGGCGGCCCCTTCTCATGACTTGGCGCTGGAGGAACGTATGCGCTCTCTCCTGCGGACAGCGGGGCTGGCGGACGTCTGGAGGGAGCTTCACCCAACGGAACGGGACTTTACATTCTATTCCAGTCCTCATGATAGTTTTTGTAGAATTGATCATATATTTATGCAGGTTCAGCAGCTTCCCTTGGTCAGGCGGATAACTATTCCCTCCTCGCCTTGGTCGGATCACGATCCCTTGGTACTTCTCCTTGCCCTCTCTGGGTCAGAACGGCGCCCTTTTCATTGGCGCATCAATGATTCTTTATTGACCACTCAGGCTACCTGCCAACAAATAGAATTTTTTTTACGAACATACTTTACGGAAAACGCGGGATCGGTCTCCTCTGCAGTGCCCCTATGGGAGGCGCATAAGGCCACGGTGCGGGGTCATGTTATACAGCTGGCGGCGGTCCGGAAGCGGGAGCGGGAGCGCCGACTTTTGGAGCTTCATTCTCTCCTGACCTCTGCGGATGCGCGTTGGAAGTCATCTCCATCCGCGGCCCATAAACGCGCTCGGGACGCTCTGGCGGCAGAGTTGGACTTACTTGCCTCTTCGGAGGCAGAACGGGCCCTGCGCTGGACCAAACACAAATTTTATTCCTGTGCTAATAAGCCGGGCCCGATGCTGGCCAGGAAACTCAATTCTGTGGGGAAACCCCATAAACCGATTCGACTGCGACTTCCTACAGGTGGCTGTACTTCTAATCCCCAGCAGATTGTTTCCCGTTTCTCAGACTTCCTTTCACGCCTCTACGCTAAACCAGATCCCTTCCCCGTGGCTCAGGCAGAGGCATTCTTTCAAGATCTCCGACTTCCTGGGTTATCCGAGGCGGCACAGGTGGCACTCAACGCCGGTGTCACTGTACCAGAAGTGCTCCAAGCTATCAAATCTTTACGGTCCACCACGGCCCCAGGTCCCGACGGCTTTTCCGGTCTTTATTATAAGAAATTCTCAGCCTTGTTGGCGCCCTTTTTGGCTGAGTATTTAATGCGTTACGACAGGGCTCCTCGCCCTCTCCAGATGCGCTTAGAGCGCATATCGCCATGATTCCTAAGACGACTGATGATGTACAGGAACCGCAAGCCTTCCGGCCTATTTCTCTTCTTAATGAAGACCTGAAGATACTGGGCAAGATCCTTAGTTTTCGCATCAATAAATATTTGCGTAGCCTGGTCCACAGGGACCAGGTGGGGTTCGTCCCCGGGAGGCAGGCGGGTGATAACGTCCGTAAGGTGGTCCATCTTATACATTTTCTGCAACAACGGAAAATCCCAGGATTCTTACTGTCTTTAGACATCTATAAAGCTTTTGATTCTCTATCCTGGGAATATCTGCGGTTTGTGCTGTCTCGTTGGGGTTTTGGGGATTCTATTCTTTCTTGGATCCAGGCCTTGTATTCTTCTCCTTCGGCCTCCGTCAAATACGCTGGGTATTTTTCAGATCCCTTTCCTATTGGGCGAGGGACAAGACAGGGTTGTCCCCTGTCCCCAGCGCTCTTTGTCCTGGCGCTTGAGCCGCTGGCTTTAGCGCTTCGGACCGATTGCAATGTATCGGGGGTTCCTTACGCGGGACAGGAATTCAAACTGAATCTTTTTGCGGATGATGCCCTCCTGACTCTTACTAACCCCCTGACGACGCTTCCTAATTTGCAACAGGTTCTTGAGCGCTTCTCCTTGATTTCGGGTCTCCGTATCAACTTGGATAAGACTATAGTCCTCAATATTACTTTGGCTTCGGATTTGGTTTCGCGCCTACAATCCCACTTCCCTTACAAATGGGCTTCCTCTTCTCTTGAATACTTAGGCGTTCGCTTGACCCCCACTTATGACTCCTTGTTTGCTGCAAATTATTATCCATTGCTTAGCTCTCTATCCTCTCTTATGCATTCTTGGCAATTTCTGCACCTGTCTTGGATAGGACGGGTTAATTCGGTGAAAATGACCATTTTGCCGAAATTGTTGTATTATTTTCGCACACTCCCGGTGCGGGTTCCCCCTCATTTTCTTAGGTTGCTTCAGGCGAAGTTAATGCGTTTTATCTGGGCCGATAAGCACCCCAGAGTATCCAAAAGTACGCTTTTTGCCAATAGACTTCAGGGTGGTCTTGGGGTGCCTAATGTGACTAAGTATTATCAAGCGAGCCAGATTGCCCCGCTGTCTATGTTGCACGCCTCTTCCGACGTCCCCCTCTGGGTCCTGTTGGAACTACCTAATTGTGCCCCTATCGCACTGTCGACGCTTCTATGGCTTCCCCCTGCCCTGCGCCCTATGGCACTGAGTCCGATGTTACTTCATGGCCTACAAGTTTGGGACTCGGTACGTTATTCTGGTGGTCTGATGTCACCTTTTCTGCCTTTGCTACCTATTATTAACAACCCTCTTTTCCCGCCGGGTTTGGATCACCCAGGGGCGTTTTCTTGGTGGGTGACTAATGGTTTTTCGCAGGTGCGACACTTTTTGATTTTTCGGTCCTTTCCCACCTGGGACTCTCTTCGGGAATCCCGGAATATCCCCCCAGCGGATTTTTTTCGATATCTTTAATTGCGACACTGGCTGCTCTCGCTGCGGGGTACTTCTGCGTTCCCGTACAAGAAATCTGCCTTTGAACAGCTTTGCCAACAGCGTCCGGGCGCTCCGGGCCTTATATCCCTTCTTTATGCAGCTCTGAACAGTCGCTCATCGCATACTTCTCTTTCATATGTTGTTCAGTGGGAGCGCGACCTGGGAGTGGCTGTGGATCCGGAGGACTGGAATAAGGCCTGGTCACTCATAGCTAAATGCTCATTTAATACGACCACACTGGAGGCAGCCTATAAGGTTTTGTTTCGTTGGTACTGGGTTCCGGCTCAGTTGGCCCGGGCTAACCCTGCCTGTAGTGATCGATGTTTTCGGGGTTGTGGTCATCGTGGTGATGTATTGCATATCTGGTGGTCATGCCCGAGACTGTTTCGTTTTTGGTCTCGTGTATTTGGCCTCCTTTTCACTTTGTTCCATCTCTCCATACGCCGGGATGTTCGGTATGCTTTGCTTCATTGCCCCATACCGGGCCTCTTGGCTCACCAGCAGAAGTTGGCTTCCTATCTGTTTTTATCCGCCACTAGAACAATTGCTCAGGCCTGGAGGAGTCCGTTTGTCCCTCTTCAGGGGGTGCGGGATCGTATGACCACTATGATGCTCAACGAACAGATGTCGAGTATCCGCAAAGACTCCCAACGTAAATTTTTGAAAATATGGGAGCCGTGGTTGCAATATGCCCTTCCCTCACTCTCCCCGGCTAGTCTGGGGATGTAATGGCGTTCGGTGTTGGCGCTCTTGAATCCCTGCTCTTTGCCCCCCCCCCTTTTTTTTTTTTTTTTTTTCTTTCTTTTCCTTTTTCTCTCTCTCTCTGTTTTTGGTGTGACTGGACAGCTGCATTTAGTTGTTATAATCAGTTACATTAATGTTTTGTAACTTATGTGCCTTTGATAGCCCCTGCGTGGGCGTACCTTTTGCCCTGTTGGCATTAGAGCATTGTTTTTCCCCTTTTTTTTTATTTGGCATTTTGTTTATCTGTGCAATTGATAGCCCCTGCGTGGGCGTGTTTTACTGCCTCTGTTTATACTGTTTAAAAAATTTAATAAAAACCATTGAAATAGAAAAAAAAAAAAAAAAAAAGTCATTAGGGTTGGCTATTTTGCATTGTAGTCCTGCAATGACCTAGGAATGGGTTGTTCCATATTAAGTTGTGTTTTATTTACTGGACAATTGAGCTGTTTCCCTCCCTTGTGTAAACAGAATCTACTAACAGCAATGGAACTCATACAGAGCTAAAATAACAATACTGAATCAACTGTTTAATCTGCTGTGTTTGTATAGGAACAATATATATTTAACACCAGCAGCACTGAATAAAGATAAGACTCTACATACAGAAAAAAAAAAAAAAAATATGTACATTAAAGTCTACTTGTACTTTAAATGTACTTATATTCTTTTTTGAGAAAGCAACTGAGTCTGTGAAAATATTGCCCCCCTCCCAACCCAGTGATTCCTTCCTCTCCAGTGAGATGCTCTTTCCTCCATTGCAGCCGGCATAAAAAAAAGGGGGTTTGGCTTATGTCCCAGCCTATAGGGCTCAGTGACTTGGGTCTAGTAACTGGTAACATGCATCATAATATACACAAACACCTGGCATTTTGTGCCAGCTGAGGTAGAGGAAGGAGTGAAGGCTAAATCCCTGAAGTGGTATGTATCAGACATTCATAGACATGATAACTTTGCCTTAACAGTGCCTTTTCAATCTAGGTTTTAGAGAAAAAAAAATATTTGGTGGACTTTAACTTCACCATAAAAACAGCAGCAATACTCTTAAAGCGGAACTGCATTGCATCTGAGAACCAAAAACCAAAAAGGAAATGTAATTCATTTTTATTATTCAAAGCAAACTCACTCATCCATCCATGTCCCCATGCTATATTTGGCAGAGAAACCACTTTGAAAACCACTCCCTAGCATTTTTGACTGTGGCCATTTTGAGAAAGGGCAGATGATTCATGTAGCATTTACCCTTAGCCATGCAGGCAGTAAGGTGCGTATGGGTGAGAAAACCCCTCCTCCTCTACTGAATACTCCTGGGATGTAGGCTATCTTTTTCTTAGGCCTGGAAACAAGGAAGTAACTTAAGAAATGTATAAAAAATTTTAAAACAAGTAAATATGATATACTTGATATATGTTTGCTAATGCTAGCAGCGTAAAGAAAAAATAGTCATTGGTTATTGAGACAGTGAAGTGCCACTTTAAGGAATACTTGCATGCAGTTTCTAAAAGTATTAGTGTGGTAGGTTATATATTAAATGCAAAGTACAGTGACCACATTAGCATGTGTATACACTAAAGGCTCTTAATTAGATAGGACTTAAAGCCTATTAATTGTGAAATGACAAGGCCGAAACACTGAAAAAATGTGAGCTGTATATTTAGAAAGGTAATATGGACTAGATATTTCAGAATAAGCATCCCCATAACACTCAGCTCAATAAATCATTCAACTCATCTTCAGCTCAGTGTAGCTTAACGCTACACAATGTCCCCAAATGTGATCCTCTCTAAGTCCCTGACTCATTAATTTGCTGGGAAACAGCGTTAATGAGGCAGGATCCTATATTTGCTTTAATATCTCATTGAATTTCTGATTATATATTAATAACTCTTGTTGTTGTAAGGGGTATTGATGTGCTAAAAAAAGCAGAGAATGCAGAACTGTGTAAATTAGAGCACAGTCCTATTATTTTAGGCCAGCAAACCATGAAGCTGCATGAAGTATGATGGCTAAGAGGTTAGCACTGGGACCTTACAGCGCCAGGTTCTGCTCCCACCATGGACATTAGATTCTTTCTGTATTAGTGTGGCTTTTCTCTGGGTATTCGACATTTCTCTCAAACCCAAAAACCATACCAATAAATTATATTAGCATGAGCTGACCATGGCCTGAAGGAAAACTCCAGCCATGTTGAAAATAAATGCTACATAATCCATTTTATAATCATTTTTCAAACTGTGCAAATTTTTATGCACTGTAACACATAGCTGTCACATGGAATTTGTCTTATCCTAGTGTGATATCAGCAGAGTGAATTCTGATTGGTTGGTTTGGTTTACTGCACTTAGACCTATCATTAACCACTTCAATATTGGCACTTTCACCCCCTTTCTGCCCAGGCCATTTTTCAGCTTTCAGCTTTCTGCACTGTCGCAGTTTGAATGGCAGCTGTGCAGTCCTATTAAAGTTTTATCATTAAAGTTTTATCATTTTTTTCACACAATTAGAGCTTTCTTTTGGTGGTATTTAATCACCACTGTGGTTCTTATTTTTTGCTAAATAAACAAAAAACTTTTTTACATTTTTTATTTTCTATTACATTTATGTTACCATAGTAACACTGTACAACTCTGGGGAAGTGATCAGGATTTTTTTTTCTGTTACACACTATGATTGCTTATACCAGTGAATTTCAACGAGTGTCTCACCTGGCCCTCATATGACAATAGGCCAGGCAGGAGCTGGTTAAAATTCACACTTCACAACATGACTCAGTAGAATGCATGTTGTTTTCAGAACAACATTGTACAACCCCAATTCCAAAAAAGTTGGGATGCTGTGTAAATCTACATAAAAGCAATGCAATGATTTCCAAATCTCACAAACCCATATTTTATTCACAATAGAAAACAGAAAACATATGAAATGTTTCAAAGAGAAATTGTACCATTTAAAAAAAATAGGGTAATTTGAAAATTGATGGCAGCAACATGTCTCAAAGTATGGACAAGGCAACAAAAAGCTGGCAAAGCACAACCCCAATTCCAAAAAAAGTTGGGACAGTGCCATGTAGATGCATGATGTAGCATCCCTTCTTTTAACAACATTCTGTAAACGTCTGGAACTGAAGAGACTAGTTGCTGGAGTTTTGGGAGAGGAATGTTGTCCCATTATATCTCAGGACATGGAATACTTTTAGTTTAGTACATTTTTTGTTTTTAACAAAAACAAAAAGTCAGCATCATCAAATACACTTGATATTAGGCACTGCATAAAATCCCTTTACCCCTTCCATGCAAAACAAATGCTTCCCCTGTACTCCCTATCTGCCCTGACCCACCTCTGGAACCCAGAACTCCAAGGTAAGGGAGAAGAAAGGACAACCCCCTTTCTTCCAGCAGTGCAGTGCTTAGCGCCTAAGTGGCTAGTTGTCACCAGGGGACGAGGTACACGCCAATCTGCCTTGACCCACCACAAGAGCCTAATACTCATAACAGAACACAGAAGGAACAGGCCTCTGTCTTGCAACAGTGCAGTACTTAGCACCTAAATGGCCAGCTGGCCCTGAAGGAAGGAACATGGCCAACTGCCCTAACCCACCTCCGGAACCCAGTACTTCCAGGTAAGGTAGAACAAGGGGCACCCCCTTTTCTTTCAACAGTACAGTTCTTAGCACCTAAATGGCCACTTGGTCCCAGGTGGAGCAATGTGCGCAGGCCTATTCAAGTATCTTCTTCAAAGTCTAGAATGTTTACTGTTAAGGCTTCTCCAAAAAGCCTTTGTGTTCAGAAGCTGTACACCAGATTTGAAAAAAATAGCATTTTCAATTTTTAAGCCACCTTGGTTTTTCACTATCAGCTTACCTCTTTCATGGATGACAGTGGAAAAAAAAAGCCTTTTGTTTTGTAGCCTGACCCTCATTGTGGCTGACCAGGAAGAACCTGACCTTGCTGCTTTTGAAGGCCTGCATCATAAAGGATGAGCATGTTAGCATTTGATATTCAGTTACTTTTATTCCTGCCATATGTCACATTAACTTTTATTGTTACATTACCCAAATATGACCTTTTTTCATTGCCATGGAGATTACACCCTTAGCTAGAGACAGAATAAAAAGTTCCACTTCAAGTATTCGTTCGAACCATTGCTATCTTCTGCACTATAGCACTATATTGCTTCTTGCTTTGTTAAATGCTTTCTTCATAATTAAATAGTTACATAGTTAGTCTGTCTGAAAAAAGACAAAAGTCCATCCAGTTCAACCATTAAACCAAAAAAAGTTATAATCCTATACCCACAGTTGATCCAGAGGAAGGCAAAAAACCCAGCAAAGCAGGATCCAATTTGCTCCTGCAGGGAAAAAAATCCTTCCTAATCCTCCGAGAGGCAATCAGATATTCCCTGGATCAACTTTACCTATAAATGTTAGTATCCAGTTATATTCTGTGTGTCTAGGAAAGAATCCAGGTTTTTTTTAAAGCAATCCAATGAGCTGGCCAGAACCAACTCTTGAGGGAGTCTGTTCCACATTTTTACAGCTCTCACTGTGAAGAAACCTTTCCGTATTTGGAGATTACATTTCTTTTCCTCCAGACGTAAAGAGTGCCCCCTTGTCCTCTGTGATGACCTCAGGGTGAATAACTGTACACCGAGTTCACTATATGAACCACTGATGTATTTATACATGAAGATCATATCCCCCCTTAATCTCCTCTTCTCAAGAGAGAAGTGACAGTTATTATCCTCATTATCACATCTGTATAAAGTATGTAATTGTTTCACCTGTTTACATGGATTTTTCTAGTGGGATTTTGGAAGAGTAAAGTGCAACTCTGAAGTAAAATGCAAAAAAATTGCACATATGATGCGGTCTGCCTCAAGCATTAAAAAAGCAGTTATTGTTTTTCTGTAACTTGTTATGTTTACCTGCTGATCTTAGATCTACCAGGGTTTCGAAAACCATATAAAACTGGCAGGGTAGCTTACAATGTTAAAGTGATTGTAAAGGTAAAAGGTTTTTTCTTTACCTTTAATGCATTATTTGCATTAAGGTAAAAAAAAACCTTTTAGCAGTAGCTCCCCCGTTTTGCAGTGAGAGACAGTGGGAGACATTGGCTGGGGGGGCCCGAGTCGGGCTGTGTGACGCAAGCAGCACAGGTTGGGATCAAGCACGCATATGTGTCCCCATAGGAAGTGGCTGCAGGGGATGGGGGGGGGAGGAGTCAGGAGCACCAGCTGGGGACCTGAAAAGAGGAGGATCAAGACTGTTCTGTGCAAAACCATTTCACAGAGCAGGTAAGTATGACATGTTTGTTAATTTAAAAAAATCTCTTTTAACTTTTATTAATATGGTTTTAAACTTTTTTTTTCTAAAAGAAAAAACTATTTCTGTAACTACTTTAAAACTGTTAGTTGGAGTTATGTTTTTATTTGTTTTTCTGTTACTTAAAGTCCATGTTGGACTAACCATTCAACAGAGTGACAGCACTACTGTGTGATTTCAGTGCAAAAATGAAAAGTGTTGTCACCCTATTACAGAAAGTAAAAAAATAATGGCCTACTGGCAGGGTGAGCAAGTAATTAAATTATGTTATGTGTTAGTGCTATAAGAGAGGCTACATCATATGTAAGTTTTTATTAGCCCATACTTTCACATTAATTAGTGAAAACAGAACACTGTCTAAATCACAGTGTGTAATCCTGGCAGATAGGCCCCCAATACTTGATGGCAGGGAGACCATCTGTATGGAAGCTCCCTGGCATAGAGCCCTCCAAATACAGAACCCTGGCAGGAACCTCTTCATGCCCCAATACATGACCCTGGCATATTATCCTGTCCTGGGGGTGGAACTTTGTTGTTTTTCTCTCAAGAGTCAATTCTCTATATGCTCTCAGTGGTTATTTTATTGGGCGTACCTATTTCTATTGAGTGCCCATACAGGAATGCACATGGTCCACAACAGTACTTGGGTACACTGTTGTATTCAAGTAATGCTCATTTGGTATTAACGTGTGCAAAAAAAATCCACACGTCATTCAGCACAACCACTGAAACAAGACCGGCTAGTTTTTATACTCTGCCTATGCTAAATCCTGTCTCTCTGCATGTTGTAGCAGAAATCAAGATTTTTCATAGCAGGCAAATCTTTTGAAAACAATATGTTCCAGTTTTGGTGATCAAGTGTCCACTAAAACCTAATTTTAAGGAGAGAAATGTGACATGGTTGTCTCTTGCCATGATCATTGACAAATGACAACTCCACTATTCTAAAGTGAAGATAATTGAACAGCTGTGGACTTCCTGTCTGCTTGAATTAGCCTGGTCATTCTGCTCTGACATCTTACATTAACAAACGGGGTTTTCACCCACAGAACTGCCACTTGCTGGCTAGTTTTTCTACACTTGCACTTTTCGTACACCGCAGATCACCCATCTTCCCCATGGCTACATGCAAGAAAGAATGCCAAAAATGTGATTGAATCCCCCTTTTTAACTTAATTTATAACATCTCTTCCATAATAATAAATAAATAAGATAAACCTAAAAGAAGAAAAAAAACAATGTCAATATGTACACTATGTTGCAGAAACTGTAACACTGTAAACGTCTCTATTTGGGCCATTGACTTGCAAAATTACTTCTTTTGGGGTTTTTTTTGGTTTTTTTAAGTGTTGCCTTCCAGATACCCATAAAATATCACTATAAAAATCTGGAGATATGATATGATATTACTTGTTCGGGGGAAATTTCTTCAATATTACATTTATGCTTCTTACGATTAAAGCTTAAGCTTAGTGACATTTTTTAATTTTTTTTTTATTATCTCCGGGGGCAATATTTACAATAGATGGAATGTGTCCCTTGTGCTGGGGGCTGCTGTGTTGCTTGAAATCCTCATTCCTCTGCCTGCAGGATACCTTTGCATATGTGATCTTCCTGTGCTGCAGGGGTTATTATGTACTTTTCCCAGGCAATCATCAAGAATGTTGACTTTGCTCACCCTTTCTGTCTCCTCTTTCATTCATAGAAGCTGTACTACCGGATTCTGCAATGAAAAAGGCTTTATGAATGGAAGACGGGCAGATGATTGAAAGATCCACCTCCTCCATTCATAGAGCTCTTTTCATTAACGCCTGCAACACCTGAAGATCACAGCTGTGGGGTATCCCAGGGAGAGAGGACTAACAATTTCAAGCAACACAGCATCCACCCGCATACAGGATCCCTTTCATTCATGCATTGTAAGTACTGCCCCTGGTGCTGATTTAAAGTGATATTAAAGGCAAGTTAAAAAAAAAAAACTTGTTATACTTACCTGCTCTGTGCAGTGGTTTTGAACAGAGCAGACCTGATCCTCTGATAAGGGCCGCTGATAAGGGGGTAGCTCTTCTCTTTTACAGGGGGGCCCGGCCAGCCCACAGTTTATAATCCATTAGTAATATGGATTTTTTCCTCAGCCGGAACCCCTTGCATTGCCGCTCATTGCAGTCACTTATAAACACAGAAACGCGGCTTCAGTATTTTAAAAGTGACAGTGATCCCGGCGACACAGTCAAAACCCTCCCTTCTCTCCCTGCATATACAACAGAGGAGGGGGTGGGGCGAAACGAGGAGGGTGCAGGATGGGACTTGACTGAGCGGGGCACATAGCCGTAGCCTCACACCCACAGAATCATAAAAACCCTGCGCCTGCAGCCTGACCTCCTTCTGTAAGTGACAGTACATTGCTTTCTGTTGCAGAGAGGAGCGCTATGTACTGACAGAGAGAAGAGTGGGAGAGGGGCACCCTGTACTAGGCAGGGAGAAGTGAACTCTGCACTGAGGGAGGGGGCAGAAAGCCTTTTCACAACTCTATAGGTAGATAGCATATGATTCAAATTTGGGGTACGATCCTTCCACAATTAGGTCTAGTTTACATTTGTGGTTGGAGTGCAGTAAAAATAGGTGGATGAGCCATGGATTTTCAGCCAAAGACAGTCCAAAGGGTTTGTACACGTACTATGACTATGATGCTTTGCTCTGTGACCACATAAAAAATTATACCCTTGTCATAATCGACGGAGTTACCGACAATGATCATAACCCATTCATGTGAATGGGGCCATGCCGCAACTACTCTGTGCAATACACGTGGTTGTGGTGCCATGTTGTGGGCTTTACAGGATTAAAACAGTGAGGATGCAACCTAACGCCTTCCAGCCTCCTGTTAAACACCTTCTGAAAACTGATCCATGGTAGATTGGACTGCAGAGGGCAACACAAGTATAACAAGCCCTTTGCTGTCAATCTTCCATATCTAGCTGTTGAAATGAAGGCCATATTAATCAGTTTCAAGTATACTTTTCTGATCATATCCCACGCTGGTTTCACTCACCTTTTTTAGCTTTCTTTTGTTGACTCCAAGAAGTTTCTCATTTCAGGGAAGTTAATCTTTCACTTTTTACTAAACCATTCCTTTATCTTTTGATGGTTAAGGCTATTTATTAATTTGTGTACATAGACCTCATGGGGGGGGGGGGAGATTCTTCTTTTGTCCCTTTTTAACTGGACAATTTTCTAGGACTGGGAGCAAATTTAATCATATCTATTATATGCCTAATGGAAAATTGTAATATATTAGTTATGCCAAGTTTCTTCTTGAACGTATCAAATGACATACTGCTACTTCTTTCATCTAGAAATTTTGATAGCAAGGTGTAACCTCTGTTTGAGCTTCTTGCTAATGTCTGCATACTTTATGTATTGAGTGGAAATAATGTCGTACACTGGTTATTGGCATTAACAAACAGAAGTACCTAGCAAAGGGTGACTGTGTGTATTTCTGTGACAAATCCATTAGAAGACAACTTAAATCACTACTTATACTAAACATTCCAGTTGTAGTACCCATTAAAATGTAAAGTGCAGAGCTGTTGAAAGGTCTGATTTCATTTTCGGCTTCACCCCTACAGATATCAGAAGAAAAAGAGCAAAATAAAAATGCCAACTACACAAAAAATGGCAACCGTCCCAACCTATAACCAGCTTTAGCAGTAAGGTGCACATGGAAGGGCAATGCACATCGCAAACAAATAAAAGATTTCCCAGCAACACTTACCAGACAGCTTGCAAAACAACCAATTTGGCCCTGTCTAACAGTTTGCATTAAAAACAAAGGTAAGGTACAAGGACGCACGTGATGCCCAGCTATACCAAAATGACAGCATGGAATGCACATCACAAACAAACAAAGGATTTCCCAGCAACACTTATCAGCCAGCCTGCAAAACAGCCAATTTGGCCCTATCTAACAGTTTGAGTGAAAAGCAGAGGTGTTTTGTTTGCACACATTTAGCTGTTAGACAGGGCTATATTGGTTGTTTCACAGGCTGGCTGGTAAGTGTTGCTGGGAAATCTTTTGTGTGTTTGCAAAATAAAAATTAGCTAAAAATTGTTTTGTTTTTAATTTTTTTTTTCTTGTGTTCTTAAAGGTCACTGAGATAGTGGCCCCTTGCATCACCAGTTGAAAACTGTATTTTCCAGGCACTATGTTTCGCTGTCAGACTGTACATGACCACATGGTGGTGCTGGAGGCCTGTTCTTTAGCTTCATGTTCTACCTTGAATTCATTACGCTTTAAACATTTGTTTTATGTAAAGAAATACATCTTAATCGCTCCCAGTTTTACTTAAGCATATCTTACCGCACACTCAAACGATTCGGTTTCTTCAAGAAATTAATCTTGCCAGCGTTAAAAAATCACCCGTGCCATTGCAGTTCCTAGCAGAAAAGGGGATTGGGTCAGGCTGGTAGCATAGGTCAGTGAAGTGCAATACTTCATACCAATTCATCTGCCACAGCTGGAGGCAGCCAGGCATCCAGCACACATAAGAAACCCAGAAAATCAATTTGGAAATTAATTTATAAAAAGATACCTGAGGTTTGCAACCTAAAATAGTGCTAATGAAACAATTAACGTGTCATTAAAAAAAAAAAAAACAATGAGCAAGGAAATGGAGTCCCTGTTCTAAAAATGAATAATCTTGTGGATGCAAATTCCTCTGGTCTTCTTTTCCTTTAAAGTTATCCCTCTTTTAGGTGATGTATAGATCTGAATAAATGTACTCTTTAGGCTGGATTCACACATTTAAGTGGTTCTAAAGCCTTAAGGTTTTTACCTAAAAAAACCTTCTGTGCCACAGGATCCCCCTCCTCACAGAGCAGATTGATAGCAGTGGGAGCCATTTGCTTCTGGTGGTGTCATTCAAAATCAGGGGGTAGGGTGGAGCCTCACTGTCTGTGTCTGTAGAAGCAGATGAGGGGGCTCGCGGTTTATGCCTGCAGAATTGTCCCTGTAGAAAGTGGCTTTCTGGGGGTACTCAGCAGGGAGGAGGAGCCGGGGGTGCTGGCATGGGACCCCAAAAGAGGAGGATCGGGGCTGCTCTGTTCAAAACCGTTACATAGAGCAGGTAAGTATACCATGTTTATTATTTTAGTAAAACAAAAATTAAAGCTTTTCAATAATTTTCGGCCCATTTAGACTTTTGCATTAACCCGTATAGTTCTGCAACACATTACATACATTATTATTATTATTATTATTATTATTATGCAGTATTTGTATAGCGCCAGAAAGGTTTGCTCAGCTCTGTACATTATGGTGGGGGACAGAACATGAGACAATACAGTAACAAAACAATACACGAGGGGTTTGAGGGCCCTGCTCTTTCGAGCTCACAACCTAGGAGGTAGGGGATAGTGGTACAGGAGGCAGTGACATACATTGCTACATTTCGGTGCAATTAATTTTCAACAGAACCCCAATTGACACGTGTGTTGCAGTGCAGTGCATTGTGCTTTAAATTTTTGTTGCACATCTGATTTTCAGGATGTTTTGGTCCATTGGCAGCCCATTGATTTCATTAGCAATCATACATTTTTCATCTGATGCAATTATCATTAATAAACCCATTAGTGGTGCTGATGCATCAGATTATGGACAACATCTGTCAATACATTGCACAGATAGAAATTAGCACAATGTAAAACAATGGCTGACCAATGTACATGTGCTTACGGGTGTTAAGAGGTGAACATGTCAAAATTGTTTTCCCTGTGAAATTACCAATTTTGTTTTGTCTAACTTTTGCCAAAGTGGATACTCTTCATTTAAGGGAAATGATCGTAATTAGGGAAAATGTGCTTGGAAAAAACATAACTTTCAGAAGGGGTTTTTTGTCTCATTTAGCCCCAGTTCACACTGATACGGCTTTGATTTCAAATCAAAAGTGCGATTTGCACTGCCGATTTGCAATTGCTTTCAGAAGTCATTTGTATTCGGCCCCTCTGAGTCAATACTTTGTAGAACCACCTTTCGCTGCAATTCCAGCTGCAGGTCTTTTTGGGGATCTCTCTACCAGCTTTGCACACCTTGAGAGGGACATTTTTGCCCATTCTTCTTTGCACAATAGATCAAGCTCTGTCAGGTTGGATGGAGAGTGTCTGTGAACAGCAATTTTCTAGTCTTGCCGCAGATTCTCAATTAGATTTAGGTCTGGACTGTGACTGGGCCATTCTAACACATGAATATGCTTTGATTTAAACCATTCCATTTTAGCTCTAGCTGTATGTTTAGGGTCGTTGTCCTGCTGGTAGGTGAAAACTCCTCCCCAGTCTCACGTCTTTTGCAGACTCTAAGAGGTTCTGCTTCCCTGTCCCTGCTGAAGAAAAGCATCCCCACAACATGATGCTGCCACCACCATGTTTCACAGTGGGATGGTGTGTGCAGGGAGATGTGCAGTGTTAGTTTTCAGCCACACAAAGCGTTTTGGTTTTAGGCCAAAAGACCACCTTCTTCCACATGTTTGCTGTGTCCCCCACATTGCTTCTTGCAAACTGAAAACGGGGCTTCTTATGGCTTTCTTTCAACAATGACTTTCTTCTTACCTCTCTTTCATAAAGGCCAGATTTGTGGAGTGCATGACTAATAGTTGTCCTTTGGACAGATTCTTCCGCCTGAGCTGTGGATCTCTGCAGCTCCTCCAGAGTTACTAGGGACCTCTTGGCTGCTTCTCTGATTAATGCTCTCATTGCCTGTCAGTTTAGGTGGATGGCCATGTCTTGGTAGGTTTGCAGTTGTGCCATACTCTTTCTATTTTTGGATGATGGATTGAACAGTGCTCCGTGAAATGTTCAAAGCCGTTATGAAATAATCTGATTCATAACAGCTCTGCTTCTCTTCCTGGGGAACTGTGATTGGCCCACAGCTCTCACATGGTACGTGGGCCAATCACAGCACCCTGTATCATGTGATCAGCTCTAGTCAATCACAGATCACTATTATTTTGAACTGTCATGAACTTAACCCATTTATGACAGTCCAAAGCAAGCTTTGCATTGTAGGAGCAATAATCTTTATTGCTCCTGCAAAGCAAAGTGTAAGGAAGATAAAAAACCTCTAATCAACCCCCCGAGTAGTACAATGTTACTATGGTAACATTGTACTATGCTGATAAAAGTATTTAAAAAAAAGAATAAGAAATTTAAAATAAAAGAAAAAATGTATTGAGAATTTTCTTAAGGTTTTTTTTTTTTTTTTAACTACTTGCTGACTGCCTGACAAGCGGCAGCTCTGGGCAAAGCTACTTACCCTTACCTCGCTTTCTATTTTGGGGTGTGAACACGCCTGCGCCCGCCCCTAGCGTTTAGCCCCTCCACTGTTTTTCACAGAAGATTTGTACTAATTGAGTGTGAGCCAAAGCAATTTATATGTACAACAGCACATGGCCGCCCACCTAAATTCAGCTCTTGCCTGACAATTTGCATAGAAACCTATCACGGTTTCTGAATGTAAAACTTTTTTGGGCCTAACCCTCAACATGAGCATTACAAAAAAGAATGAATTGCGATCATATTGGTCCACAGATCCAGTTCATCATATGCCCATGTTCTCATGTTGCATATATGCCCAAGATGGACCAGCAACATACTTCATATTCGTACATCACTGGATTTGAGTGGTTATACTGGAATGATGCCTGAAGCTACAGGCATCATCTTGGTCTCATTTTTTTTTCAGCTGGAGATCGGCTTTCATATAAAAGCAATTCTAGTGGCTAATTAGCTGCTGGATCTTTTTAACCAGCAAGAAGGGACATCCCCCCTCTCCCGCCATCTTCTGTGGTTTTCATGGGCTCGCCTGTCCCACAGGGGAATCCAAGAATGTAGCCGGCTGGAAACTGGAAGTTATAAGCATTTAATCATTTCTGTTTCGCCGGATATTAACGCCATTTTTAAATTGGGAAAGCATCTGATCACATCGATCTTGGTGTGATCAGAGATGCTTTAAGGGCAGAGGAGAGATCTAGAGTCTAATAGACCCCCAGATTTCTATCGCTATCACAGGGGATATTTATATTCACTGTGATAACATTAAAATTTATAAATAAAAAGAAAGGGACAGAGTAAAAAAAAAAAAAAAAAAATCACCCCCGCCCTCCCCCCCCTTTCCCGTTCTCGTGCATAAAGGCGAACACAAGAGTCGGTCCCATGTCAGTATGTAAACAGAGATTGCACCATGCATGTGAGGTATCATCGTGAACATCAGATCGAGGGTAACAATTATAGCACTAGACCTCCTTTGTAAATATAAAGCGGCGACCTGTAAAGGCTTTTAAAGCATCGCCTATCGATATTAAATATGTATGTAGTTTGTCACCGTTGCACGGGAATGCAAACTTGTAAAGGATGTCATGTTTGGTATCTATTTACTCTGCATAACATCTTCTTGTATATTTTATCAAAGAGTTGGGCAATATATTGTGTTTTTGTGCATTTAGATTAAAAAACATGTATTTTAAAAATAAAATAGAGTTTGAAAAATTGCTGGCAAATACTGTGTGACATAAAAAATTGCAACACCCACTGTTTTATTCTCTAAGGCCTCTGCGTTAAAAAATTATATACAGTACAATAAAAATTAATTTTCTAGCAAAAAAATGTTTTTTCATGTAAACAAAGTGTCAGAAAAGGCTTGTTCTTTAAGTGGTTAGAAGAGTGGGTGATGTGTGGCATAAGCCTCTATTCTGGCCCTGAAGTGCCAGGATAGTAGCAGCAACCCCCCCAAATGACCTCTTTTTGGAAAGTAGACACCTTAAGATATGTGCTAAAGGGCATCTCATTTGTTGCCACAAGTTTTTGGAAAATGAAGAAAGAAAACAAATATTTATTTTTTTCTTTTTTTTTTTCAAAACCATGTGACAAAAATGATATCTGAAAAATACTGTCCATGCCTCTTATCAAATTCCACTAGGGGTCATTAGGGGGTGTTTGTACTATCCTGTCATTTTAGGGCCTCCAAAACTGCAATAGGTAGTGAGGAAGTGATATGAGGAAATATGCCCTTTGAAGGCCTGAAGGTGTTCATTGGATTTTGGGGGCCTGTATGTGGCTAGGCTGCCAAAAAAATCTTTCACATGTGGTATCCCCATACTTGGGAGAAGTAGCAGAATATGTTTTGGGGTGTTATTCCACATATATCCATGATTTAAGTGTCATTTTCCAATAATGTATGACAAGAAAATAAAATTTTCCATGGACTCAACATGCATCTCCTCAAATTGCTTAGGGTGTCTACTTTCCAAAAAAGGGGTCATTTCGGGGAGTGTTTGTACTATCCTGGCATTTAAATTCCAGTTGTAGACACACAAACCAATTAATATACTGCACATGTATTGTGATTTTGTTTACCAAAGACGCAGCAGAATACATTTTGGCCTAAATGTATGGCTAACTTTGAGTTTATTGGATATTTGATATATTGGATAAAGTAGAAAAGTATATATTTTTTTCAAAATGTTCAGCCTTTTTTTATTTATATCACAATAAATAAAAAACCCAGTGGTGATAAAATACCACCAAAATAAATCTCTATTTGTGTGAAAAAAAGAACATACATTTTGTTTGGGTACATGACCACGCAATTAGCAGTTGAAATAGCGCAGTGCTGAATAGCAAAAAATGACCTGGTCAGGAATGGGGGTAAATCTTCCAGAGAGCAAGTGGTTAAACACCATGAAGGTTTTGGACTACAGTTCTGAAAGCAATAACTTTTTTTTTAAGTTTTTAATTGTTTTTTGTTCTTGTGAGTGGAGTACTGTGCTGTTGGGAAACTTTTTATAGCAAATTAAATATGTTTTTCTCTGGATATGTATCTTTTTTCATTCAATTGATACAAAATATAAACTCTTGTATCCCTATTGCCTGTTTGCATATAAATGACTTTTAATTATAGTGATTAAATCGGTATTAAACCTAAAACCAAATTATGTAATATATTGCAGTTTACCATTCATTAGACATGATGGCTGTATTTGCTTTTTAGTCTTTTTTTATCCTCTGTTTTCTCCTGGTGGTCTGACCAGTAACAGATCTCCTGTATTAGATGCCCCCCACTGAATGAATGAGTAAAAGAGGCGCCTTTGGATATAACGAACCCCTCGTGTATTGTATTGTACTGTATTGTCTCATGTTCTGTCCCCCCTGCTATTGTACAGCGCTGAGCAAACCCTTTGGTGCTATATAAATACTGCATAATAATAATAATATAAGCAGTCAAGTCTGGGGGGAGTGTTGGGCATGCTAGCAATTAGTTAGATACACAGTAACAGTACAGTAACATCTGAAGGACAGCTTGTTCTGTTGAAAAACCGACTTACTGGCAGAATCACCAGGTGAAAATAAAGGAAAGAAAGCCAAAAAAGAAAACAAGTGCAGCCATCACAAGACTTTGTAAGCTGCATTATAATAAATGTTTGCTCTTGAATTTAATACAGTTTTAAAGCTGAACTCCAGCCTTCCTATTACTTTGTACAGTTTAAAAGCGCCCCTCCCATACTTGCTCACCCCGACTGCACTGCGCACTGTGTGCTTCTCAAAGTGTGCATTATAAGCTGCAGCAGGTCAGATAGAGCTTGCCTCATTTCCAAGCTGGAGAACATCCATCATCATCTAGCTCCTTCCACCCCAGACTAACTGCTCTTAGTTTGCCCCTCAACATCACATGTGGGTGTTGCCAAGGTTAGCCTGCATGTAATTGTGGTCTGCCTAGCAACACCTACGCCTCCAGATTGACCCACCTTCCAAGGTATTATGTGTGCATAACTCCTCCCAAAAGCCAATCCATTGCTTGCATCAGGGCTGAGGGCTCTTGAGATGAGTACTGAGGCAGGGTGCTGTTATATTTTCAGGAAGCTATATACAACACCCTGCCAGCCCCTCCCACCACCCATGATATATCTGCATTTCCTGTTGAATCTGTAAAACAGCAAGTACAGTTGCAAGAAAAAGTATGTGAACCCCTTGGGATTACGTGGAGTTTTGCATGAATTGGGCATAAAATTTGATCTGAACGTCATCTAAGTCACAACAATAGAAGAACACAGTCTGCTGAACATAATACTACACAAACATTAGAGGTTGCCATGGTTTAATTGCACATAACATGTAAACATTCACAGTGCAGGGAGGAAAAAGTATGTGAGGCCCTAGCTTAATGACTTCTCCCAGAGCTAATTGGAGCCAGGAGTGAGCCAACCTTGACTCCAATCAGTGTGATGATATTGGATGTGTTGCTGACAGCTGTCCTGCCCTTAAAAAACACACACCTGTTTTGGGTTTACTGGTTTCAAGAAGCACTGTCTGATGTAAACCATGCCTCGCAGAAAAGAGCTCTCAGAAGACCTACGATCAAGAATTGTTGACTTGCATGAAGCTGGAAAGGGTTACAAAAGTATCTCCTTGAGCCTTGATGTTCATGTGTCCACGGTAAGACAGACTGTCTACAAATGGAGAAAGTTTAGCACTGTTGCTACTCTCCCTAGGCGTGGTCGTCCTGTAAAAATGACTGCAAGAGCACAGCTCAGAATGCTGCATGAGGTAAAGAAGAATTCCAGAGTGTCAGCTAAAGACCTACAGAAATCTCTGGCACATGCTAACATTTTTGTTGACACATCTACAATACGGAAAACATTAAACAAGAATGGAGTACATGGGAGGACACCACGGAGGAAGCCATTGCTGTCCAAAAAGAATATTGCAGCACGTTTGAAGTTTGCAAAAGAGCACCTGGATGTTCCACAGCACTACTGGCAGAATATACTGTGGACAGATGAAACCAAGATTGAGTTGTTTGGGAAGAACACACAACATTACGTGTGGAGAAAAAAAGGCACAGCACACCAACATCAAAATCTCATCCCCACTGTAAAACATGGCGGAGGGAGCATCATGGTTTGGGGCTGCTTTGCTGCCTCAGGGCCTGGACGGATAGTTGTCATTGATGGGAAAATGAATTCCATAGTTTATCAAGACATTTTGCAGGAAAACGTAAGACCATCTGTCCGCCAACTGAAGCTCCGCAGAGGATGGGTGATGCAACAGGACAATGACCCAAAGCATACAAGTAATTCAACAAAACAATGGCTGCAACAGCACAGAATACGCCTTCTGGAGTGGCCCAGTCAGAGTCCTGACCTCAACCCCATTGAAATGCTGTGGCATGACCTTAAGAGAGCGATTCACACCAGACATCCCAAGAATATTGCTACACTGAAACAGTTTTGTGAAGAGGAGTGGTCCAAAATTACTCCAGATCGTTGTGCAGGTCTGATCTGCAACTACAAGAAACGTTTGGTTGAGGTTATTGCTGCCACAGGATGGTCAACCAGTTATTAAGTCCAAAGGTTCACATACTTTTTCCTCCCTGCACTGTGAATGTTTACATGTTATGTGCAATTAAACCATGGCAACATCTAATGTTTGTGTAGTATTATGTTCAGCAGACTGTGTTCTTCTATTGTTGTGACTTAGATGACGTTCAGAGCACATTTTATGCCCAATTCATGCAAAACTCCACGTAATCCCAAGGGGTTCACATATTTTTTCTTGCAACTGTAAGGCTAAATTTCCCTAGCAAAGCACGGACGCTGAAAAAAAAAATATCTGAGAAGGGTACCAAACCCTTTCCTTATGGAGAGATACACGTTTACACCTCTTGCAGTCACTGTGTTATATCCTTGGTATAGGTCACAAGATAAACTCAAAGCTTGTGAGATGAAGCCTCTGCACCTGATTCATAAACATTTATTTTTAAAGCTTATCTCTGGGAAAAGAGTTACTTTCATTCATCCACCATTCATAGATCTTTTTTAAGCTATAATACAGCTTCTGTGAAAGGAGGAGGTGGGCGATATGGGCAGGCATAGTTGAGCACTTTCAATGAGTGACTGTCACAAATATGTTGGCTCTGTTAACCCGTGTCACACCAGATTACGGGGGCCTTAGGCGGAGATTGATGGAGAAAGATTTAATTTAATGCCGAAGCCAGCAGCACCAGGACACATAAGTCTAATAGTAAGGCTACTTTCACACTGATCCTAGCAGAAACTCAGCAAAAACACATATGACGCGTTTTTAATGCATTTTTTACAGGACAGGTGAACATGCGGGTGTGTTTTTGCTACGTTTTACAGTAATTTTAATGGGGAAATGCATTTTTGTTACTTCACTTTTTTTTACCACACCAAACCTACACCAAAAATGCAGCAAGTAGGATTTAAAAAAATAACACCTGACCCGCAGCGGATAAGTGTGAAGAGTTCTATAGGAATACATGGTCACATGTTTTTCTTCCACTTTTTATAAATGGAAAAGTGGAAAAAATGGATCAGTGTGAAAGCAGCCTAAGTATTGTCCCTTTTGTTGATTTTTTTTAAATCTAACTAATCTTAGCCTTTAATAACTGAATTTTGATATTAAAAAAATAATGCTTCCTGGGTGTGTAAGTCAACATTTTTTGTCATTCCAGAGACGTTTGAAGATACTTTTGCTGCCCTGCAGTTTTGTAGTTTTATGCCCTGGCTGTGACTCTGAACAGGTATGACTGAGCTTACCGTACAGATTGCTCCAGCTCTTCCCAGAATAGACCTTAATAGACCTTGATGAACCAAGAATGTATTTCACTACAGCTGCAATGAGGTCATTAGCATGCAATTTAGCACATGATTAAAACCCAGTTAACCTTATTGCTGGAGAGACGCGACCTTTCCCAGATACATAAAGTCATCAGGGTAGCTTTCACCTGAGATTTATCCTGAGATTTTGTTGTAATTTCAGAAAAGACCGCTGTAACAGTGGGTTTAAAAAACCACGTATATTTCTGTGAAAAAAATGTTCTGAGAGCAATATGAGTGCTCCCATGGCTGAAGCAGTGACACCAATCAATTTTCATTGATTGGTTTGATGCAAAAAAAAAGCAACCATGCAATGTATATTTTCTGGTAAAGATGGTATATTGAGAGCTACCATAAAACAGATGGCCATTATGGAACATACCTCTTATTTACCAGGAAGTCCTGGAAATGGACCATGAACTATATTGTGCTGCCATTTTACATTTCAGACAGAACCAGGGTCCAGGCAGTCTGAATCTACAAAATGATTGTGTGTTCCTGGAGTGTTCAGAGCTTTCCCCATTCTGTATACATCATATATTCATGTGTGACATTTGTTGCACTTTACATTTGTTTTTTCCAAGAATAGGTATAGTATTCTAAGCTGAAATAAGGAAACCAGCTTATCTTGAGTGTGGTACATGTGTCCTCATATACCTGGGGAACCCTTCAGACTAAAATACATGACAGAGATGAGGAGAGGGAAGATGTTTGTACTGCAAATAAGGAGGGCAACCTATGGTGACGACGTTCCTTTTCCAGTGTGTGAAGCTCGTCATCCGAAGGCAAGAAGTGTGTTACTGGCAGGATCATCAGGTGAAAATAACGGTTACAAAGCCTGTTTCCAGCGCATCTAAGGACTGGTAATCTTGAATTTATTACATTTTGTTTTCTGGGTTTAGATACACATTGAGCAGTGTGGTATTGTAGGAACATTTTGGAAGGAAACTGCAGCTACTTTAAATCGGAAAGTCCCAGTCAAAATACTGTAGCCTGTCCATATTATAAGGACACCCTATGGGAAGCTCTCCTATAAACTGAACCAAGCAGCTCCAATTAAAGGATGACCCAGGGCATACCCAGAACACACTGGCAAGATTTTTTTTTTGCAGTTTGTTTGGAATCCCATAGGAAATGCAGGAGACTATAGCTGTGCAAAAAGATGTCTGGACTGGCTTAGTCTATTTCTGACATGTCCTATACAGGATTAAATGGCACAAAAATGAACAGATTAACTGAAATGAGTTTCCATCAGTATATTTTTTATCTTCCAGTGCAGTTTGTAAAGGAAAGCATTTTGACATGTTATGTGTTCAATCTGTGTTTCTACACCTGTTGTAAATTTGGCCACCTGTCCAACGTAGATGGTTCTAATTTCTGAGACTTCTCTCTTGTGATTACAGTTCACCAGTTGAGCTCTGGGACGTCAGCTCATAAGCACCCCATTCTGTATCTTTACACATGTACTGCCCAACAATTACACAAGGTAAGGCTTTTTGAAAATTTTGTGGTTTCTATGGTAACCCTGCTTTCTGCTGAGAGAAGGGAGCTGCTGGCGAGGATCCCTCATTAATTGACATATACACCTTACTATCAAGTTTACGAAAATAGAGAACTCTTTCAGTAATTGGTATTTTATCTTGCTTAACACCGAAGAAGGTTTCTCTGAATCACTCACAGCTTGGTTTGGCTTTCTGTCAAGATATCTGGTATGTGTATAAAAAATCCACATTGCATTAAACAGATTCTGGCATATTTAATAAGGCATTGTAAAAGTCAGTAACTAAGGAAGCCAATCAGAAATCATAATTTAACCTGTTATAAAATCAGTCACTATTGATTACTGAACAAGGTTCACAGCGCAAGAGCCTGTTAAGTGCACATTGTCTTTGCTGTCTGCTCTGCCTAACTGAGCAAACCAAATTTTCACTTAAAAAAAAAAACACACAATCCATTTGATCTCTGCTCTCTCCATCTTACTAAAAAGACTGGTCTCTTTGCTTTATATGTCTATTTTATTTTGTGAGAAATACCATTTCCCAGAAACACCTGCAAATCGTACAGTTTTTGCTATTCTCAGATATAGTATGTTAGATCCTTGAATTTACTGCAATTTACTCTTTGTTCTCTCCATCATCATGAATGATCTACTAATTCTTTTGTAATGTCTTACAGCAATATATTCTGTAGGTTACATGTAGGGGCATAATTATTAATCACGGGGTCTTATAGCCGAACAGAAGGAATTGAACAACACCCATCACAGTCATGTGGCATAGGCCCTGAGCTACCACATTTATCATTTTCTACCTTAGCAAATGTTGTTTAGACTACTCACTTGTACTGCTGGCAAGTAGGAGAAAAATGTTCCCTTGCATTTATGGTCATTGTGAGGAAGAATGCCCCTTAATGTTGGTAGTCAGTGTGGAGGAACTTTCACTGTAGCCAGTTGGATTAAAAATATGTAAGGGGCATTTTAGACCCCTTTTTTTACCAGGCTGGTTTGCTGCAGTGTGGTAAACATGAGTTATGTTGTGTTAACTTGTATTTGTTAAGGTAGCTAATTCAAATGAACAGGCTGTCAACACACTATAGCAGAAAAAATATGGGACATGCACCTACTGTAGTTTGGTCAGTGCAGCACACAACATAGTAGTGTGTTACTATGTAACTGTGGTGTGCTGCAAGGCAAGTGCATCAGGAAGGAGTCTTGGGGTGCCATTCAGATGCATGATCTGATTGCTATGTGCCATGACCCTGGGTAAAGATTAAGCTACTGATTGCTACCTACTCTGCCCCTTGCTTGTATATGAACCCAAGCACAATATTCCCAACATACATTTTCCTGAAAATGGCTGTACATGTAAGTGTGAGCTGCAGAAACCACCAGCTGAAAACTGAAGAGACTCAAAGCAAGAAGTATGTCTCCAGCACACCAAGGATCTCCGGAACGGGTCCAAAGCTTTATTCAGCTATCACATCATACTTACTAAAGTGATGTTTCGAAGTCTCGCAGACCCTCTTCATTAGGCATGTGATAAAGTGCGGTGCAGAACCAAAATCGATTTAAAGAACCATCCACCAATCAGCTAGTAAAGAACTGGCTCAGCAACGCCCCTGGCATCATAATGATGCCATAAGCCCACCATAAACAGATGGTCGCAGGCCACAATGAAATTAAATGTTGAAGAATGTAAATATTTTTATTTTGAATTGCGAAATGAACATTTTCCTCCTGCAGCCACTGAATGCTGGCGGGAGGGAGAGGAGGAGAAGCAGGCCTTCAGCGGTTGCAGGAGAAAAATGGAGAGGATCTGTTTCTGCATATGCCATCCCCACCAAACCTCCTGTCTAAAGCATGGATGGGGTCACCATTGCGGCCCCTGATGCTACACCAGTGGTTGGGATGTGTGCGGTAATTAGTATGGGGTTTTATGCAAATGTATATAAACCCTTACTGTCCTGAGCCCCCTATAAGGCTACTTTCACACCGATGAGAGTGAGCTGCGCTTTGCCATAGTCTTCAATTTCATTTTGCGGATGCGGTGCACTTTCTGTAAGTGCACCAAAACCCCTGCATTCAGAAGTTTTGGGGCTCTTTCAGAAAGTTCACCAAACCCGCAGGATATAATAGAAGTAAGCTTTCCTGCTTTGAGGTCAAGAGCCACTTCAAAGACACCTGAGGACGACAGGTTGAGCACCCTTAATTTAAAACAATGATATACAGTAACTGTCAAACATCCTAACTGTTAGAGTTATCATAAAAGCCATCCATGTAGCCCCAAATTCGGTACCACAGCAGAGACAAGCAATGGTCACAAATTATAAGAAATTTTGTACTGCTAACTGGATGATTAAACATGTGCAGGCACCTAAACTGTTTACATCAGATCCTCACCTCCACACCCCCAAATCTCCCCTCCCTGCTCACCTCCACACCCTGAACCCCCTCTCTGCTCACCTCCATACCCTGAAACCCCTTTCTGCTTACCTCCACAGACCCCTCTCTGCTCACCTCTGTACCCCCAACCCCCTCTCTTCTCACCTCCTTACCTCTGTACCCTCAACCCCCCAACCCTGCTCACCTTTGTGCCCCCAAAATTTCCTTTTTGCTGACCTTTACACCTCAGTCCCCCCTATTGGCACACTTTTTTACCCCACTCTCTGCTAAAGCCAACCCCCACTCTCCCTCCTGATCCCTTCTGTGCCCTGCTTTCTTCTCACCAAAGCCACAGGGCAGGACTGTTATTCTCTTGCAGTCCACAAGGCTGTGGGCAATGCTGGCCAGGTGCAGCAAGTGCAGCCAGGGTAATGACAAGTGACCTACAGTTGGCTGTAGGGTGTAGTTTAGGATCGATGGTCATTTGCAGAGTCAGGACCCAGGGCACTCCCCCTCCCTGTGCCAGCCCTACAGCCTTGTATGCATACCTGGTATTGCCCTGTAGGGGGAGGTGGAGAGCTCAGGACTCAGGAAGCCGCCTCCTCCTTCCACAGCACTTCACTGTACTGTATCAACCGAGGACCTGATGTTCCGATGTACATTCGGCGGAGCAGGAGCTCGGGCAGATCTGATGACCTTTCTCAACCATGATGCCACGGCATCCCTGAGGCACCCCAGTTGAGAAAGGCTGGAATAGAAACATAGAAAACTGACAGCAAATAAAAAAAAAAAAAAATGAAAGAATTAAAAAAATTAAAAGGAAAAAATTTTAATTAAACAGAAATATAAAAATAAAATGAAAGTAAAAAGGAAAAGACAACAGGAAAAGCAAAGAAAAGAAAAATTAGGAAATTAATAAAAAGTAAAAAAAATGAAAAAAAGAGAAAACAGAAAAAAGAGGGGGAAACAGGAAAAAAGGGAAAGGAAGAGGAAAAAAAAGGAAATTGCAGACAGTCCCCACCTCTTGTCGGTCAACCAACATGTTCCATCACATGATGTTTCTGTTTGACAAAATGTACTGCCACAGGCTTAATTAGCATACCCTTTGTGGCTTTAGCCAAATCCATTCTGATGTCACTCCTATGCCTCTGGAAATGTTGTTTGAAAGGGCCTATCATCTTGCCAACGTACACTATGTGCATTTCAAGATATAAACGCAATAATGTGTATTGTAATTCATGTAATCACATATATGGTAGAGCTCACCCTTATGCGGTTATGTAACGTGTTCACCGCATATCAGGGAATTGCAGATATTGCAATTGTAGTACCTGTAACAACACTGTTTGTGTGACATCATGACAAAGGTCTTGGCATACTTGGTGCACTTGTACCCGCCTCAAGAACCTCCCATGTTTGTAGACCAGTAATGGTGGAGTCTTAAGGCTAATTGCTAGTGTATCATCCACCCTGAAGATATTAAAGTGATATGAAAGGCAGATTCGTTTTTGTTTAAATATAACAAACATGCCATAATTACCTGCTCTGTGCAGCGGTTTTACACAAAGCAGCCTTGATCCTGCTCTTCTCGTGTCCCCAGCTGGCTTTCCTGGCCCCTTCTTCGTGCCTAGTGCCCCCACAGCAGCAGGCTCGCTCCTGAGCCGCTGCTTTGTGTGTCCATATACACAAGGTGCACGGCTCAGCGCCACCCCACTCTCTCCTCATTGGCTCACTGGCTCAGCCAATGAGGAGGGAGAGACCTGGGAGAGCTAAGGGGGCTGCTGCACACAGAAGGTTTTTCACCCTTCATGCATAGAATGCATTAAATAACCTTGAGCCTTTACAACCACTTTAAAGTTACGCATGATAGCTTGTGTAATGCCGTCTGATTCATGATTAAACTTCTGTATGAAGAGTGACCTATCAGCAGTGCTAGAGGTCTTTTCAGGGTTCATGATAACTTTCCCAAAAGCCTAATTAAGTATCGTGGTGGGGTAACCACATTCCAAGAATTTTATATACATATCCTCTAGCTGTTTCTTCCTTTCAGCATCACTGCAGTAAATATGCAAACCTTTCTTGAACTGTGAGATAGGCAGACTGTTTAGAAGCTGCTTCGGATGTTTACTCTGGTAATGGAGCAAGGTGTTCCTGTCTGTGGTTTTTGTAAAAATAGATGCCTTAAGTGAACCCTGATCATTCGTAATCCTCACATCAAGATAAGTGATGCTGTGTGTGGGAATTTCTGAATTGAACACTATGCCGGGAAACATTTTGTTCACGTAGTTCACAAATTCAAAAAAGCAGACTCATCCCTGTCCCAAATAAGGAAAATGTCATCAATACACCTTAACCAACATTTGAAATGAACAGAAAAAAGAGTGGTCAGATATGTATCACATTCCTCCATATATCCTACAAACAGGTTTGCAAAGAAGGGAGCAGCAGAGCTGCCCATAGCTGTACCGCATATATGGGCATAAGTTGTCTCAAATGCAAAGAAATTCTTTTACATGTACAAATTGTAAACGTGGATGGCTATTATGATAACTCTAACAGTTAGGATGTCAATTATGTCATTTTATTCTAAATGTGTTTATTATGGGCTAATGTCGTCATTGTGATGTCGGGGGAGGGGGGGGTCGGTGTTTGAGCCAATTCTTTGCTCACTGATTGGTGGATGGTTCTGTAAGTAATTTTCTGTTCTGAAGTGCACTGACGTGTAGTGTCACATGCTTGATGAAGTCCTGCAAGTCTCCGAAGCATCACTTTTTTGTAACTATCGTGTTCGCTGAATAAAGCTTTGGGCCCATTCTGGAGATCCTTGGTGTGCTGATGACATACTTCTCACCTTGCTTAAATATGGACTTTGTCATTTCTTGCGGCCTGCCCTGAGTCCTACATGCTTGGCCTCTAGCAAGTTACTAGCCCTGGTTGCTCCAGCATACTATGCCTTCCTTAAAGCGGTGTTAAACTCAAAACCAAAAATGTATTATATTGCAGCCGATTATTCATTAGATGTGGTGGTTGCATTCATTTTATATTCTTTGTTTTTTTTCCCTCAGTTTTCACCTGGTGATCTGGCCAGTAAAACACCTACTGTATCAGTGAGATGCAGCACTGGAGGAATGAGATAGGAGGCACAGTAGGCAGCACCATTGACAGTCTTGGAGGAGGGTAGTGTTAAATGTATTAGCAAATATAAATACACTAACTGATGGAAGCCAAATTCCAGCTCACACTTTATAATCAGTTGCAGTAAAGTTTGTTTTCCTTTTGGGATAAAGTTTTTGCATGAATAAATAAAAGCTGATCATTTTTATCACCCCTGCCAGTGTTAAGTAGTTTCTCTCATCCATGTAAATTGATACATTTTGCTGTAGAGCTTGTGTTTTTGAAAAAACAACAGACTTGCCGGCTGGTTCACCAGTTGAAAATAGAGAGAGAAAGAAAGAAAAAAGCAAACTAATACAGCCATCACACCTAAAAATTGGTAAGCTGCAATATAATAAATACTTGCTTTCAGATTTAATACTGCTTTAAACCATCCTGCAGCCTCTAACCATCTGATCAAGTACTTCAACTCTGTCTCTGGGGTGGCTGGGGAGTATCCTAGTTCTGTGAATATGGCACCTCGCCTTAAGTCAGAGGGGCATGCAAGTGTTAGTATGAATACTAGCCTGAGGGCAAGGTGGCTGCTATAGGTGAAATTGTGTGGATGTCTTACTACATATTGTTATTTAAAACAAGATGTTGCATTCCTAAAAATGGCCAATTTGCATTTTTGGTCCACTGCTGTGTGCTGGCAGCCCATTCATAAAATGAATGGGCTGTGTTAAGGTACACAAGGCCCTGCATAAATGTGAATCTGCCTTTAAGAATTGTTAATTTTGACAGGATGGATGTGAAAGAATTTCACAGACTCCGGCATCTTTTCCACTTACCACAGTCCTCAACTAGATCACACAGGTTTCAGGATTCCTCTGCTCAAACTAACTAGCAGTAAGAAACATGCTGCCAAAAAGTAAGAAAAACTGCTGCACATTCCAGTCTTGCACCCTAGTAGTGCAGCATGCAGTGAATATCACTACGCGCTGAGAAACGAGGGCGTCAAATGACCCTAAACCTTAAAGGTGTCCTGCAAATGGCCTTGTATTGGCCTGTTCAGTGACCCATCTGTTGCAGCACTGGAATGGAGTTGAGATAAAAGACAAGGGATGCCGCACAGGTAAGTAGAAGTACATTTCTTTTTCAGAGCAGTTTCTTTTTCTATTTTTTGCTACTGAAATTGGGGCTCCACAAGGAATACACCGAGTCATTCTTTTCAGACTTGACACTTGTGTTATCAAGGAAGAGATATGACTGTGGTCAAATGTATTTAAATTCTTTTTCTAAAATTATAAACCAATACACTTTGTCATTTTACCTGCTTTGCTACCTGCTGAAAGGGTTCTCTGGGCTTTTGGTGCATTTAAGAGCACTTTTGTGTGCTTGTATGCCCTCATGCTTGTTAACATAGACTAAAACAAAATGTGCTGAAATGTGAATAGAGTCTAGAGGGGGTAGGTAGTACTGTAGTGTCTGTTCTCCCTAGGATCCTTCCTCAAAACATTGGGTGAAATTTATCAGAATTGGTGCAACAATACATGGTAACCAATCAGCTTATATCATTCATTTTCATTGCTTAACTGAACAAGCTGATTGGTTGCCACACACAGCTGCTCCATATTTTGTCTGCTCCTGTTTGACAAATCCCCCATTGTATTTATTAAAGTGGGCTTTTCAGTAACAATAAACTGTACACCATACACAAATAACACTTTTGTTTAAAAAAAAAAAGCTCCACCTTTTTTAATTAAAAAGCAGCCTTTGTGCTCAGTGAGTTAGTGCCTTTGCCTAGGTTGAGATGATAGTATCAGTCTACTGCAGGCAGGAGCATTTCTTCAGTCTCTTCTGCCCCGTAATCTGACTGCAAGATTATAATTTTGTAGCAAATCACAAGGTGAGATCTGAGCCTGACATTTGTGAACACCACTGAGCCAAGAACTGCACAGGCACAGGGATTGACATGATTGTAAGTAAATGGTGACCCTGGATAATGCCTGAAAAAGAGCTGTTGCTGTCGTTCTAGAAAGAGAAGCAGATGGTGTAACTGTTATGGGCATTACTATGATCCCTGTGTAAGGTAATAAATACGTGGAAATGTGTGACACATGATTTTTCATCGTGAAAAAATGTAATTGATGCTAGGTCCATTTTATTAAAGTACAAGCACATAGGATTAGGTGCATAGCACATCATTGATGTAGTGGATCATGAAATTATCACATGTTAATCAGTGGAAAGTCAGACAAGCCTGGAGGTTAGACAATATCTGACAATATGTGAAAAAAGATTTTGTGCGTTTCTGTATTACATCTGATAGATAAAACATGGTTGTTTTTTTTTCAGTCTTCTGTATTCCTTAACACTGTGTTTTACACAGCTTTTGACCTTGACTTGTTCCAAATGATAAAGAGTGGTAAGAAAATATTGATTTAACAATGAATGTTGTTTGAGTAAAGCCGCTTTATCCCTTGCCCCATCATTGTTTTTTTTTTCTTTTCTTTGCACTATAAAGGCTGTTCTATGGTTATTTTCTTATGAAGAAAAGGCATACGCTGTGAAGGGCAGCACCCTTTTCAGTCTCTGAAGTTTTCAGTCTCTGAAGCGCATACATGACTCGCGCTATTGTCTTATCTGTGTATGAAATTCATGATTACAGTAAATGCAATCCTCATATCATTCACTGTATGTAGCATTTGAAATGGAAATCCATTTACCAAGAGTGCTGTCATGTTCATCCTGCTTTCTGCAGATGTACACTGTTATGAAATACTCAGATTTGGATAATGTAGCCACATTAGAGAACAAAATCATCCTAAACTCAGTACAATCTCCTGCACATATTTTTTGGGACCATAAAAAGTTGGCCCTGTACTAATAAAGCTGAACTTTAGCCATCGACTCAACCCCCCCATCCCCTCTAGCTAATCACCTTAGGAGATTAAGAAAAAAAAAGAAACTCAATGGCCAAATTTCTTCTTTTTTCTTTTTGCACCCCCTCCTTGCTACCTGGTACAGTTGACTTTTCCCATTGGTTGTGCTTCGGTGTGATCATCACAGGGTCCAAAGACTAAAGCAGTAGTATGATAACGTAAAGACAAGATTGTAATAGTAAACAAATGTGCAGCACTAAGAACTCAATAAATAGGATGAAAAAAAACAACTAAATAGTTCATATAAAATATAAATATCCAATTGATTAGACCGTTCATAAAGTGACTCTTGTGCTCCTTGGTTAATATGGACCGGTGACCGTGCTGTGATATGGTAGATAATGTGCACTCACCGGACGCGCATAAAAATTGTGCCTTTATGTCAATAATCCAGTTATCATCATAAAAGGAACAGGAACTAGTATTCTTCCCTCTAGGAGGTGGTTGGCCGTCAGACAGGATCCACATGGGTTTAAAGGTGATCCACGACCGCCAGAGTACCCTTTAAAGGGATTAAACTGGTGTCTTTCCCTGGGTTGCAATTCCCTCTGTGGATATAGGGGTCTGTCCTGAGGCTGCCAAATCTGAGGATTAAGACTCCCCCCAGGGGGTTAAAACAAAAGTACGCCCATAGTGTAGTATGGCTTAATGATTTTAATAGGCATATGTTATGGAACAAGTTAAAATTGATGCATCAGAGTGATAGAAGAGAATGTACAGATATTCCCGGTATAAGGGACTGACCGTCCGGATTGTAAAGATGGCCGCTGAACGTCCACGTTGCTCCATCACGGCGTGATGTGGCTCCTCCTGACGCGTATCATGCTCCAACACGTCTTCAGAGGGGGGTCGCCAATCCTTTGCCACATCACGCCGTGACGTCACGCTGCCGGAGCAACGTGGAGCTCCGGCGGCCATCTTTACAATCCGGATGGTCAGTCACTTTGATCTGGTCCACAAGGCGCTGCTGGAGGAGGGGTGGAGAGGGTGTCCATCCGGTGTCTTCATCTCCCTGGATCTTGATCGTGATGTGGGCGGGATGACATGCCGCCCCTCTCATCTGGCCTCACCCCTGGGATCACTGGACAGCCTATGGCAGCCTGTCCCTCTGTCTGCAAGCTCTGCCTCCTTGCTGGTGATTGGCCGCCGGATCAGTAGCTCAGGAAAGGCACTCAGGCGGGCAGTTACAGGCGAGGAGGCAGAGCTTGGAGAGGAGGAGCCGAGCGGCAGCGTGAAGATCGAAGTAGATCGAGTGAGGGAACAGCAGGAGCGGGTGAAGAGGAGGAATAGTGCCCCATCATTGCTGTCAGTGAGAGGAATAGTGCCCCATCATTGGTGTCAGTGGGAGAAAAAGTACCCCCTCATTGGTGTCAGTGGGAGGAATAGTACCCCATCATTAGTGTCAGTGTGAGAGGAATAGTGCCTCATCATTAGTTTTCTATCCATTTACATACGGATTTTTCCAAGCCCGTAGACTTTACCTTACACATTAGCTGTGTGTGGGGAACTGTGTCAAATGCTTTTGCAAAATCCAAGTATACCACGTCCACCGCCACCCCTCTGTCCAAGTATACCACGTCCACCGCCACCCCTCTGTCCAAGTATACCACGTCCACCGCCACCCCTCTGTCTAAGGTTTTGCTCACCTCCTCATAAAAAGAAATCGGATTTGCTTGACAACGTCTGTCTTTCATGAATCCATGGTGTCTGTTGCTTAAAATATTTTTTTCTAGAAAGAACTTATCTATGTGGTCTTTTATTAAAATCTCCAGTATCTTCCCAACTTTAGAAGTTAAACTAACAGGTCTATAATTATTACGCCAATCCAGTGGTACTATGCCAGTCATTAAAGGGTCCCTAAAAATTTGAAACAATGGCTTTGAAATGACAGAGCTCAATTCATTAAGGACCCGTGGGTGTATGCCATCTGGTCCAGGTGCTTTATTCACCTTTATTCTGTCTAAATATTTTTGGATCATCTGGAGCTGTGTCAATACCATTCCCATTATGGACAAGAGTTCCCCCATGCTCCTTTGTATACACAGAGCTAAAGAAGGTATTTTAAAGTGGAGTTCCAGTCACGCTGCCAAAAAATAAAAGTCAGCAGCTACAAAAACTGTAGCTGCTGACTTTTAAAAAACAGCGACTTACCTGTCCCGCGGTGTGTCCCCTGCAGCCCGTTTCACCAGCCGTCCTGTATTCCAGGAGGCCAGCATCTTCAATGTGGGCACCTGGCTGTGATAGTTTGTGGCTTCACAGCCGGGTACCCACTGCGCATGCACGAGTAGCGCTGCATGAATGGTCCTGTAGTCTTCTGGGACCTGTCACGTGTCCCAAAAGACTACAGGGAGGGAGGGAGGACACCTCCTGCTTCCAATCACCTGTCAAATTCAGGTAACCGCTCCCCCCTGCCCCCCAAAGGTGGCAATCCTTAATGGGGAGTGGGGGAGCAGTCCTTAAAGTGGGATTACCCCTTTGGGTGGAGCTCCGCTTTTATAAATTTGCCTTCACTTGTCCCCCAGTCACCCACTCTAGATTATGTTGTAAAGGGCCTACATGCTCAGACTGGACCTTTTTATATTAATATATTTGAAGAATTTTTGGAGTTGGTCCTGCTATCTTTTGCAATCTGTTGTTCGTTTTTAATTTTTGTGGCCTTTATTTATTTTTGCATATTCTGTTATATTCTTTGTAATGTTTAAACAATGATAGCATTCCTTTATTTTTATAGTTAATAAAAGCTTTTTTCTTTTTATCCATAGCTTTTTTATCTTTGGCCGTAAGCCACATAGGTTTGATTTTTAGCCTTTTAAACTTGTTGCCCATGGGAATATACTTTGCAGTGTGTTCACATACAGTCTTTTTGAAGAACTCCCATTTCTGTGTTGTGTTCATTGATGCCAATATTCCCTCCCAGTCTAAGTCTTGGAGAGCAGCTCTCAGCCTTGGCAAATTAGCTCTCTTAAAATTGAGCGTTTTTATTTTTCCTGTATGTGCTCGCTGTTTACAGCTAACAGTAAATTAAATCATGTTATGGTCACTGCTACCCAGATGTTGCTTGATATGGACATTCATAATAAGCTCTGCATGGTTTGAGATTACCAGGTCCAGCAGAGCATCATTCCTAGTTGGGGCCTCTATGAACTGTACCAAAGGATTGTCCTGTAGTAGGTTTAAACATTTTTTAACTGTTCCTGCAGTGCCATTATTCTAGTCAATTTCTGGGTAGTTAAAATCCCCAATTATTATCACTGTCCCAGCCCTTGCAGCCCTTTCGATCTGTGCAAAGAGCTCAGTCTCCACCTCCTCATTAACACTGAGAGGCCTATAACAAACTCCAATGATTACCTTTCTAGTACGCACCCCCATGTGCAGTTCCACCCATAATGCTTCAGCCTGATCACACTTTTAATCAACTAGGTCCTCTTTCACACTCACTCTGAGATCACTTCTCACATTTACCCTGTCTCTCCGAAAGATAACACTCAGGAATCCTAATGGTCCAGTCATGTGAAGAATGAAGCCAAGATTCAGCAATACCAATTAAATCATAGTTCTCTTCATGCACCATAGCTTCCAACTCACCTATTTTGCTTGGCAGACTTCTGGCATTGGTGAACAAACACTTTAATTCATTGACACCTTGTTCACACCAAGTACCTGTAATAAGTAAATAGTTGTTTTGTTTTTTTATCAGTGATAGATTAGGAGGTGGTAATATGTGCCAGATATCCCTTGCTGCACATTTTTTGCTGCACAGGCTATGTTATTTCAGTGAAGATCTAAGTAGAGATTTGAGATCTGTTACTCCTGGTGTGCTGGTCATTCTCTGCCATGCACCCTTCTTAGGGTGTAAATGGTGAAGGTTTGGGATGGATTTTTGCTCAGGTGTTTACTGATGTCTGTGACCCAATTTTGGGGAACTCAATAAAACATTGTAAGAAGTTCTAACCCTCCAACACTGTACTTAAACTGTTTTGTTTAAAGAGAGCGTTTAAATAATTTATTTTTTTTTTGTTTTTTAATCAGCACAATGGACTTTACTTGTGATCAATAAGAAATGTGTCTTGTGCTGCTTGCTAAGGTTTTAATTGAAATCCTCAGTCCTTCAATCCTCTCTTTACCCCCACAGCTGTAATCTTCTGGTGCTGCAGGAGTCAATATGAGCTGAAGAACCTGTCATATGCACTTGTCAAAAGAGTGCAGACTATGTCCACCATTTCAACTCCCTCCTCCATTCATTAAAGCTGTTCTAAAGCTTCCATGCTTGAAATGCATCTATGAATTGAGGAGGGGGGCATTTAATTCATCCACCCATCCTCCATTCATAGATCAAATTTCATTCATGACAGCTATAGTACAGTTTCTAAAAATGGGGAAAGGGGTAGGAAAGGGTGGGTATAATTGGCACTCACAACAAGTGCAAATGACTTGTTCTTCAGCTTGTATTATTCGCAGATGATTACGGTTGTGGGGGTATGATTGGATTAGATAACTGAAGATTTTAACTAAAACTTTAGCTAGCAGCACAGGGGAGGACACTTGCAGTTCTTCAGTCACTGCTTCTAATTGCAAGAGACATGAGGTTCCACCTTTGTTAGCCCTCAGTGCCACCTACTGTGACCTAGTCACCTCCGGTCATCTGAACTTCTGCTCTTAGCAGCTGGTTTGTCAGTACCCAAGGTTTTACCTGTTTTTTTGAGTGAAGTTTACTCTGTCAAGCAGTGCATTATGTTGAACCGCCAAATGAAAGGGGAACAGTCACCACCAGGGGCAGGTTGATAACTCATGGGGGATCATGGGGCCCCTGTGTCCTTGCCTAAACTCAAAAAAGCCTATGAAAAAGGTACCAGGGGCATCTCATGGGGCCCCCCCACTGACACCGGGCCCTCGGGCAGTGCCCGAGTTTCCAAATGGTCAGTCCACCCCTGGTCACCACCCATTAACAGTTAACGCCGACCTGCAGTGCACACTCTCAAGGGCCATACACGGATAGCCTGGGACTTTCTTGAGTCCCTACATTCTTCAGAGTCCTCCTTAGCTTTGTCAGGTGTGCTTCCCTTCCACCCCTCAGCCACTTAGAAGTATGTAATATTGACCTTTTGATGTCATGTCCTAATAAAGCGCTGAAGATTCCTGACAAAAATGCACCAATGTTCTGACTGCTTCCTCAGTACAGCTCTCCCCCTTCCATAAAACACACTTACCAGACTAAGGCAGTTCAGAGTAAGGGAAGCCCTCCCTTGGCTGGATCATTTAACTGGAGCTGGGAACTAGCAGCCACCTCCCTTACTCTAAATTGACAAGCTGATTTATGGGGGGGGGGGGGGGTGCATGCCTTTCAAGGGTCAATATCTGAGGTGCATTGGACACCCTAATCAAGGAAGACAGGGGGGTAAAGGTACTCATCTACCCAAGAAAGAGAAGCCTCAAGCTGGGTAGACTCACACTCCCCCAGCACCCTTTTGAGGCCAAGGATTGATTTCTTCCATGCTTTAAACTCTAAGACCAAACCCAAGCCAGGAGTCCAGTTCAGCCTCAATCCATGGTCCTCTTTAGTTTCCCAAACTTGCAGAAAAGTCTTCTTGTAAGCATAAAGGGACACACCCTCTTTCCATAATGGTAGGATGTCTGTTAGCCTTTTCTACATCAGGATAGACAACATCTTGGATGCCTAGGTAGGAGAAGTACTTTTCAAGTGCTTCAAACTAGAGTTCTGCTCTCCGTTCGTATGCATTTCATGTATTCCAAACTTCCTGCATCACCAACCAGGGCAGAGGCCTTTGAAATCTTCTGGATCAGGGGGTATTGCTTCAGTTCCTGTAGCAGAAAGGTTTCAGGGAATTTTATTCTAACATGTTCACAGTTTCCAAACCTAAAGGGGGCATTTGTCCTGATATGGATCTCGAAGTTCTAAATATCTTTATTTGGATCCAAAAATTCAGCATGGAATCTGCCAGGTCTGTCATAGCTTCCCTCCAACAGGGAAACTTTCTGACCTCTGTGGACATCAAGGAAGCATAGTTGCAAGTTTCTATTTTTAAATGGAAAAGATAGTTGCTCTGTCCCTTTTAAGAATGTCAATATCCAGTGACAAAAATGAACAAATCCAAATTTGCATATAAATATGCAAGGTGCAAAACCATATACAAACTAAACAGATGAAGCAAATGTACATTTTTTTTTAAATACATCAAGTGGTTCATACTAACCAATCCTTTTGTGGCATATTTGTGCATCAAGTTATATAAAGTGCAAAATAGTGCAAGAATTCTAAAAAGTCCATTTATCACGTGAATAAGCTGTGATAACACTCCACCTAATATGCTTTGATCTATCCATTTCAAACTCAAATCTTGCATACACAATCCAAAGCACGTAGGACAGTGGTTCTCAACCTTTCTAATGCCGCGACCCCTTAATACAGTTCCTCATGTTGTGGTGACCCCCAACCATAAAATTATTTTCATTGCTACTTCATAACTGTAATTTTGCAGTGGGAGGAGTAGTGCCATGTCATTGGTGTCAGTGGAAGGAGTAGTGCCCCATCACTGATGTCAGTGGGAGGAATAGTGCCCCATCGTTGGTGTCAGTGGGAGGAATAGTGCCCCATCGTTGGTGTCAGTGGGAGGAATAGTGCCCCATCGTTGGTGTCAGTGGGAGGAATAGTGCCCCATCGTTGGTGTCAGTGGGAGGAGTAGTGCCCCATCGTTGGTGTCAGTGGGAGGAGTAGTGCCCCATCGTTGGTGTCAGTGGGAGGAGTAGTGCCCCATCGTTGGTGTCAGTGGGAGGAGTAGTGCCCCATCGTTGGTGTCAGTGGGAGGAGTAGTGCCCCATCGTTGGTGTCAGTGGGAGGAGTAGTGCCCCATCGTTGGTGTCAGTGGGAGGAGTAGTGCCCCATCGTTGGTGTCAGTGGGAGGAGTAGTGCCCCATCGTTGGTGTCAGTGGGAGGAGTAGTGCCCCATCGTTGGTGTCAGTGGGAGTAGTGCCCCATCGTTGGTGTCAGTGGGAGGAGTAGTGCCCCATCGTTGGTGTCAGTGGGAGGAGTAGTGCCCCATCGTTGGTGTCAGTGGGAGGAGTAGTGCCCCATCGTTGGTGTCAGTGGGAGGAGTAGTGCCCCATCGTTGGTGTCAGTGGGAGGAGTAGTGCCCCATCGTTGGTGTCAGTGGGAGGAGTAGTGCCCCATCGTTGGTGTCAGTGGGGGGAGTAGTGCCCCATCGTTGGTGTCAGTGGGGGGAGTAGTGCCCCATCGTTGGTGTCAGTGGGGGGAGTAGTGCCCCATCGTTGGTGTCAGTGGGGGGAGTAGTGCCCCATCGTTGGTGTCAGTGGGAGGAGTAGTGCTCCATCACTGGTGTCAGTGGGGGGAGTAGTGCCACATCATTGGTGTCAGTGGGAGGAGTAGTGCCCCATCATTGGTGTCAGTGGGGGGAGTAGTGCCCCATCATTGGTGTCAGTGGGGGGAGTAGTGCCCCATCATTGGTGTCAGTGGGGGGAGTAGTGCCCCATCACTGGTGTCAGTGGGGGGAGTAGTGCCCCATCACTGGTGTCAGTGGGAGGAGTAGTGCTCCATCACTGGTGTCAGTGGGAGGAATAGTGCCACATCATTGGTGTCAGTGGGAGGAATAGTGCCCCATCATTGGTGTCAGTGGGGGGAGTAGTGCCCCATCATTGGTGTCAGTGGGGGGAGTAGTGCCCCATCATTGGTGTCAGTGGGGGGAGTAGTGCCCCATCATTGGTGTCAGTGGGGGGAGTAGTGCCCCATCATTGGTGTCAGTGGGGGGAGTAGTGCCCCATCATTGGTGTCAGTGGGGGGAGTAGTGCCCCATCACTGGTGTCAGTGGGGGGAGTAGTGCCCCATCACTGGTGTCAGTGGGAGTAGTGCCCCATCACTGGTGTCAGTGGGAGGAATAGTGCCACATCATTGGTGTCAGTGGGAGGAATAGTGCCCCATCATTGATGTCAGTGTGGTGGAGGGGAGAAATAGTGCCCCATCATTGGGGTCAGGGGGGGGGGGGAAATAGTGTCCCATCGTTGGTGTCAGTGGGGGGAGGAATAGTGCCCCATCATTGGTGTCAGTGGGAGGAATAGTGCCCCATCATTGATGTCAGTGTGGTGGAGGGGAGAATAGTGCCCCATCATTGGGGTCAGGGGGGGGGGGAAATAGTGCCCCATCGTTGGTGTCAGTGGGGGGAGGAATAGTGCCCCATCGTTGGTGTCAGTGGGGGGAGGAATAGTGCCCCATCATTGGTGTCAGTGGGGGGAGGAATAGTGCCCCATCGTTGGTGTCAGTGGGGGGAGGAATACTGCCCCATCGTTGGTGTCAGTGGGGGGAGGAATACTGCCCCATCGTTGGTGTCAGTGGGGGGAGGAATACTGCCCCATCGTTGGTGTCAGTGGGGGGAGGAATACTGCCCCATCGTTGGTGTCAGTGGGGGGAGGAATACTGCCCCATCGTTGGTGTCAGTGGGGGGAGGAATAGTACCCCATCGTTGGTGTCAGTGGGGAGAGGAATAGTACCCCATCGTTGGTGTCAGTGGGGGGAGGAATAGTGCCCCATCGTTGGTGTCAGTGGGGGGAGGAATAGTGCCCCATCGTTGGTATTAGTGACACAAATGATGGGGCACTATTTCTCCCACTGACACCAATGATACTTACCTTGCTGACCCCTGCTCCAGCCTGGGCTCGCTCTCTCACTTACCTGTCAGCTGTCTTCCTTCTCTGGCCTCTCCTCTTCACTCGCTCCCTCGGTCTTCTTTGATGTACGCGCGCTGCCGCTTGGCTCCTCCTCTCCAAGCTCCACCTCCTCGCCGGTGATTGGCCGCCTGTGTGCCTCTCCTGAGCTACAGTTCCGGTGGCCAATCAGCGGCGAGGAGGCGGAGCTGCTGAGCGATCCCGGAGGTGTGGCCGGGTGACAGCAGCGTATCATCCCGCCCACACATCGCCGGAGACTGCAGCGGTGTCTCGGTTTCTAAGACCATCGGAAATATGTGTTTTCCGATGGTCTTAGGCGACCCCTGGGAAATGGTCGTTCGACCCCCAAAGGGGTCGCGACCCCCAGGTTGAGAACCGCTGACGTAGGAGGAAATAAACTGTATTGTATGATACCAGTTTATTAACCACTACAATACCACTTTTACCCCCTTCCTGCCGAGGCCAATATTCTTTAAATGACAATTGTGTGGTCATGCAATGCTGTATCCAAACTAACTTTTTATCATATTGTTCATAACTGGAGCTTTCTTTTGGTGGTATTTGTTCACCACTGGGGTTTTTATTTTTTGCTAAATTAACAAAATAAGTCCAAAAATTTTGAAAATAGTAAAAATAACCCAAATCAGTATTTATTATTTAGTCTGTAGGAAAGTTATAGAGTTCACAAACAATGGTATATATCTGAAAATCGATCAGTTCTGCAGTACTGACAGCCAATCTAATTTCTTGAGGCCCACAAATGTCAGGACAGTACAGATATACCCCAAATGACCTCTTTTTACAAAGTAGACAGTCTGAGGTATTTATTTAGAGGCATGGCAAGCTTTTTGAAGTTGTAATTTTTTTGTCATACATTTTTGGAAAATGAAGACATTTAAAAAAAAAATCTCAATTTTTTTCTTACATACTGTCACAGTACAGTACAGCATCATCATATAACTGGCGTGGCAGTGATCAGGGACACTGACTGACTAATTTTTTTTCAATTTGTTTTATTATTATTTTTTAATACTTTTTTTTTTCTTTTTTCCATATTTTTTTTTTCATAATACACTGTGACCAGAATAGTATAATGTTACTATTATTGTACTACCTTGGGGAAGTGATTAGTATTTTTTTTTACACATTATGATTTGCAATAAGCAGGCATTTAACTGAATGAAATCGATTCATTCAGGTTGTTTTGTTGTGATTAGCTGTGGTTGGCCACTGCTAATCACATGAACCAGATGGGCTGTGACTGGCCCAGTCTGTACATGTGATCACTGTGACCAAACACAGCTAGTGACACAATTGTATGCAATGGATGGCACAAAAGGAAGCCATCCATTGTTTACAATTATCATGTGACCTGCTGTGATTAGTCACAGCAGGTCACATGATATTGGCAACAGGCCAATACACAGATCTGTCATCGGCTGTGTCCGAGGTACACAGCCGTTGACAGATATCAAAACTGCGCGGCCGCATGGGTATGCCTGAGGCGCAATCCAGTTAGAATGTCATATGACGCCCACCTGGCTCGATGAGAGTCCCGCTCTACCGTCATTCTGCTATTGGCCCCGGCGGGAACAGGTTAAAAGCGAAGAAAGATAATCATAAACATAGATTTTAAAACAGCATAACACACCACTGCTCAAGCTGGCATGTGTAATGACGTCACAACTAATCCCCGTAATGCATTTCGTCACATCGAGCGTCTCCAGTAGACTTCAGTTCCTGTATTTGAAAGGTTTAAGGGATTTATTCTAACTTTTTCATTGTTCCCAAACTTAAAGGGGGCATTTGTCCCATCATGGATCTCAAGGCTCTAAATGTCTTTTTTCAGATCCAATAATTCCGCATAAAATCTACCAGGTCTGCCATAGCCTCCCTCCAACAGGGGCACTTTCTGACGTCTGCTGACACCAAGGAGGCGTACTTGCAAGTCTCTGTTTTCCAGCACAACAGTGGTTCTTGGTACACTCTTAGGGCATTCCATTATGGGATACCTGGACAGCCTATTGTTGAGGGAGCAGTCCCCAAATGTTTTGAGCAACAATTTGATACGAACAGTTCATACCCTGAAAAGTATCGGAGCTGACTTATTACTTGAAGTATCTCGGGCTTGTTGTAGACACAACTGAGGCAAAAGTTTTTCTCCACCAGGAGAAACTTCAAACTCTTCATTCTCAAACTTGGACTCTTCTGTTCAAGAGCTGAATGACTCTTCGCTCTTCATAAAAACCATGAGGCTAATGGTATCATCTTTGAGGCAGTCCTGTGTGTTTGGTTCTACTCCAGACCCTTACAACTTAACACCCTGTTATTGTTGAACAAAATGGTTCAGTCTCTGGATACACTGATTCATCTGTCACTGAGGACCAGATTGTCTTTGGCCTGTTCACTCACAAATCCAGCTCTGAAGTTGTGGAAATCCTTCCTTCCAAACGCTTGAGAGATTTGGGTGTAAGGTTCTTCAAGCAGCTCTTTGAGCAATCCCCAGTTGCTTTCTGTTGTTTTCTAGTGGACCTGTTAGTGTTTCTGTTTGCTCTGCTGCCCGCCCCTCAGTTGGACTTCTTGTGGATGTCCCAAATATCACTGAATCCAGTGTCACTTAATAAACGAGAAAGAAATTATAATTTTTGTAAACACTATAAAATCCTATCCTTGGAGTTCATTGAGGGTCCTACCACTACAATGTTTATGGACTTGCTGTTGGAACTACTTTGTTACAAAACTGAGGTGTACTGGGAGTGGGAGGGGTTATACTAGGCTGATCACTGTTTTTTATTGTTTGCTACTGTCCAAATCCTTCTGTAGGTAGCAGTATAACCCACATGTTTTTGAATCATGTGCCCCTCAAGGAGTGACAAGAGAAGGACTTTATGATTTGTACAAAAATCCTATTTTATTGCATTAATTGCTATTCTGTCAGTCCTGCAAGAAGCCCAGGGTTTGCCAATGGAGTGTCTGATCTAAGCTGTTTACTCTGGTTAGCAGTAATAACAGTCCGTGGTTACATAATGTTCTGTTATATATCTTCCCAGTTGGCAGAGAAACTCACAGGGGAATTTAATGTGTGCGTACTTTCTTTCATTTCTAATGCATAGCTGGTCAAGATCAATATGCCTGCGTGGAGAATTATTCCAATTTTCTGCATTTTAATTGACCTTTACTAGTCATAGATTGATCAGGTTCCCCGTTGAGAAGGCTACTTTATTGTATTTATTATACTAGATCATTAGAGATGAGTGAACTCCTTGCTTTTCTATTCACTGAATTAACGTGTGCTGTTAGACCAATAATTCCTTTTTCTGTCAACTCTTCCAGCTTGATCTTTAAAGTAGACCTTTTTCCTGCATACATTTGAAGCAACCATTTTGTTAGAGCAGTCAATAACCAATTGAATGCCAGCTGTTTATTCACTGGCAGTTGAAGGATTTTCATGAGGGGGAAATTTGTGAAGCCTCTGCCCTGTGACTTGCTTGTGGTAACAGTAACACGTTTTGTACCAATTTACTGGAGATTATGATAGTTTTGTGAAATGGATTGTGGAATTGTAGGCTCTAAAACCAGTCTAATACAATATTTTAATTTTATCTTTAGGCTCCATGCACACTAGATGCTCAAAAAACACTGGATAAAAAAACCCTAATATTTAGCTGTTTTTAGCAGTATTTTTTTTCATTGTTTAGGAGCATTTCTCAGTGTTTAGGAGTGGTATCGATTTTGTTAAGGAGCAGGTGGATGCCGGCATCCTTAACAACCAGTGAATAGCTGGTCTTTAAGGAGTGGGCTGGGAAGCTGGCTGCCATGTCCTTAACAACAGATGACTGATCATCTGTCAGCCGTGTTCCTTCCTGACAGGTAAATGTAAAAAAAAAACAATTGTAATTGAAAAATAAGGGAAAAAACAGCGTGAGGGATCCCCCCAATCCTTATCAGGCCCTTTCAGATCTGGTACGAATTTTAAGGGGAACCCTACACCAAAAATAATTTTTAAAAATGGTGTGGGGTCCCCCCCAAATCCATGTCAGACCCTTAGGTCTGGTATGGATTTTGAGGGGAACCCCATGCCAAAATTGTTTAAAAAAATGGCTTGGGGTCCCCCCGAAATCCATACCAGACCCTTATCCAAGCATGCAGCCTGGCAGGCCCGGAAAGGGAGAGGGACATGCGAGTGTCCCCACCCCCCTCTTGAAACATACCAGACCACTTGCCCTAAAAGCACCTCGTCCCCATGTTGATGAGAACAAGGTCCTCTTCTCCACAACCCTGGCCAGTGGTTGTGGAGGGTCTGCAGGCAGGGAGCTTATTGGAATCTGAAAGCCCCCTTTAACAAGGGGGCCCAAAAATCCCAGCCCCCTTCCCATGTGAATAAGTATGGGGTACATTGTACCCCTAATCATTCACCAAGAAAAAAAGTGTAGTGTAAAAAAGACAGGCGACAAGTTTTTGACAATTCCTTAATTAAAAAACAAATCAAAAACAATGTCCCCCGATGTAAATTCAGTGTCAATCATGAAGAATGCTGCGGCCAGCAACCCAAAAGAAAAAAAAGTCTTTATTCGACGCTGGCTCCTGCCGTCTGACACTTCTCAAATAACCAAGGGGCGGGTCCACCGTGATGCCATTGACCCAGCATGCCCCGGTCGATGACATAACAAGGGGGCAGGGCCAAACTGTGATGTCACCATGTCTTCCCACTTAGTTAAGAGCTGTCAGATGGCAGAAGCCAGCTTCGAGTAAAGGTGCCTTTTTTTCTTCTCATGTTGGTGGCTGTGGTGTTTGTTGTGATTGATGCCAGATTTAATCTGGGGGACATTTTTTTTTTTTTAAAGGGAATTGGCAAAAACTGTCTACTGGTTTCTTACACAATACTTTTTTTTTGGTGGATCATTAGGGGTACCCCATACTCATTCACATTGGGGGGGTGGGATCTGGGGGCCCTTTTGTTTAAGGGGGCTTCCATATTCCGATAAGCACCCTGCCCGCAGACCCCTACAACCCCAGCTAGTGTTCTCATCAACATGGGAACAAGGTGCTCTGGGGGGGAGCATTCCCCCATGTTGAGGACATGTGGCCTGGTATGGTTCAGGAGGCGGGGGGGGGCTCGCTTGTCCTCCACCCCCCCTTTCCTGGCCTGTCAAGCTGCATGCTTGGATAAGGGTCTGGTATAGATTTTGGGGGGGACTCCATGCCTTTTTTTTTTTTTTTCGTTTTTTAATTTTGACATGGGGTTTCCCTCAAAATTCATACAAGACCTGCAATTTTTTTCTCAATTTTATATTGTCGCCAATTGTTTAGTTTAGGGGTGATGAGTCATCTGTTGTTAAGGACACGGTGGCCGGCTTGTTGGCTTGCTCCTTAACAACCAGCTATACACTGGTTGTTGAGGATTAGAGATGAGCGAATTATTCAAAAATTTGATTCGGCTGATTCGGCGAATTCGTGGAATAAATTCGATTCGAGTCGAATATATTCGCTGCGAATTTAACTTATAAAAAGGGTGTTTCTAGGCTTCAGAGAGCCTTTATATTAGTGCAGAACACTGTACCTTTAATTTAAATGCCCTTGGAGTCTGCTGGGGAAGAGAAATAATACTGTCAGTCAGTATGACATGCAGATGAGTGCCGTCGATCTTAGAATCACCGCACACTTCACTCATTTGGGCAGTCACGGGGCCAAAACCAGAGTGTGGAGCCACAGTGTGGCGGTGGAGGCAGCAGCAATGGGAGGCCATACAGCACCCTATGAAAAAATGGAACCCACCAGCAGTGTGAGGAGACCTGAAAGTGGCACATGGCAGAGTGTGGCGATGGAGACAGCAGCAATGGGAGGCCGTACAGGGACCCATGACACACTCTGGACCTGGCAGCAGCATGAGGAGGCGGTACAGGGGCCCATGACAGATTACGGGCCTGGCAGCAGCATGAGGAGTCGGTACGGGGGCCCATGGCAGATTACGGGCCTGGCAGCAGCAATGGGAGGCCATACAGCACCCTATGACAAAATGGAACCCACCAGCAGTGTGAGGAGACCTGAAAGTGGCACATGGCAGAGTGTGGCGATGGAGACAGCAGCAATGGGAGGCCGTACAGGGACCCATGACACACTCTGGACCTGGCAGCAGCATGAGGAGGCGGTACAGGGGCCCATGACAGATTACGGGCCTGGCAGCAGCATGAGGAGTCGGTACGGGGGCCCATGGCAGATTACGGGCCTGGCAGCAGCAATGGGAGGCCATACAGCACCCTATGACAAAATGGAACCCACCAGCAGTGTGAGGAGACCTGAAAGTGGCACATGGCAGAGTGTGGCGATGGAGACAGCAGCAATGGGAGGCCGTACAGGGACCCATGACACACTCTGGACCTGGCAACAGCATGAGGAGGCGGTACAGGGGCCCATGACAGATTACGGGCCTGGCAGCAGCATGAGGAGTCGGTACGGGGGCCCATGGCAGATTACGGGCCTGGCAGCAGCAATGGGAGGCCCGTAATCTGCCAGCACCCTATGACAAAATGGAACCCACCAGCAGTGTGAGGAGACCTGAAAGTGGCACATGGCAGAGTGTGGCGATGGAGACAGCAGCAATGGGAGGCCGTACAGGGACCCATGACACACTCTGAACCTGGCAGCAGCATGAGGAGGCGGTACAGGGGCCCATGACAGATTACGGGCCTGGCAGCAGCATGAAGAGTCGGTACGGGGGCCCATGGCAGATTACGGGCCTGGCAGCAGCAATGAGAGGCCATACAGCACCCTATGACAAAATGGAACCCACCAGCAGTGTGAGGAGACCTGAAAGTGGCACATGGCAGAGTGTGGCGATGGAGACAGCAGCAATGGGAGGCCGTACAGGGACCCATGACACACTCTGGACCTGGCAGCAGCATGAGGAGGCGGTACAGGGGCCCATGACAGATTACGGGCCTGGCAGCAGCATGAGGAGTCGGTACGGGGGCCCATGGCAGATTACGGGCCTGGCAGCAGCAATGGGAGGCCGTACAGGGACCCATGACACACTCTGGACCTGGCAGCAGCATGAGGAGGCGGTACAGGGGCCCATGACAGATTACGGGCCTGGCAGCAGCATGAGGAGTCGGTACGGGGGCCCATGGCAGATTACGGGCCTGGCAGCAGCAATGGGAGGCCCGTAATCTGCCAGCACCCTATGACAAAATGGAACCCACCAGCAGTGTGAGGAGACCTGAAAGTGGCACATGGCAGAGTGTGGCGATGGAGACAGCAGCAATGGGAGGCCGTACAGGGACCCATGACACACTCTGGACCTGGCAGCAGCATGAGGGGGTGGTACAGGGGCCCATGACAGATTACGGGCCTGGCAGCAGCATGAGGAGTCGGTACGGGGGCCCATGGCAGATTATGGGCCTGGCAGCAGCAATGGGAGGCCGTACAGGGACCCATGACACACTCTGGACCTGGCAGCAGCATGAGGAGGCGGTACAGGGGCCCATGACAGATTACGGGCCTGGCAGCAGCATGAGGAGTCGGTACGGGGGCCCATGGCAGATTACGGGCCTGGCAGCAGCAATGGGAGGCCCGTAATCTGCCAGCACCCTATGACAAAATGGAACCCACCAGCAGTGTGAGGAGACCTGAAAGTGGCACATGGCAGAGTGTGGCGATGGAGACAGCAGCAATGGGAGGCCGTACAGGGACCCATGACACACTCTGGACCTGGCAGCAGCATGAGGAGGCGGTACAGGGGCCCATGACAGATTACGGGCCTGGCAGCAGCATGAGGAGTCGGTACGGGGGCCCATGGCAGATTACGGGCCTGGCAGCAGCAATGGGAGGCCCGTAATCTGCCAGCACCCTATGACAAAATGGAACCCACCAGCAGTGTGAGGAGACCTGAAAGTGGCACATGGCAGAGTGTGGCGATGGAGACAGCAGCAATGGGAGGCCGTACAGGGACCCATGACACACTCTGGACCTGGCAGCAGCATGAGGAGGCGGTACAGGGGCCCATGACAGATTACGGGCCTGGCAGCAGCATGAGGAGTCGGTACGGGGGCCCATGGCAGATTACGGGCCTGGCAGCAGCAATGGGAGGCCATACAGCACCCTATGACAAAATGGAACCCACCAGCAGTGTGAGGAGACCTGAAAGTGGCACATGGCAGAGTGTGGCGATGGAGACAGCAGCAATGGGAGGCCGTACAGGGACCCATGACACACTCTGGACCTGGCAGCAGCATGAGGAGGCGGTACAGGGGCCCATGACATATTACGGGCCTGGCAGCAGCATGAGGAGTCGGTACGGGGGCCCATGGCAGATTACGGGCCTGGCAGCAGCAATGGGAGGCCGTACAGGGACCCATGACACACTCTGGACCTGGCAGCAGCATGAGGAGGCGGTACAGGGGCCCATGACAGATTACGGGCCTGGCAGCAGCATGAGGAGTCGGTACGGGGGCCCATGGCAGATTACGGGCCTGGCAGCAGCAATGGGAGGCCCGTAATCTGCCAGCACCCTATGACAAAATGGAACCCACCAGCAGTGTGAGGAGACCTGAAAGTGGCACATGGCAGAGTGTGGCGATGGAGACAGCAGCAATGGGAGGCCGTACAGGGACCCATGACACACTCTGGACCTGGCAGCAGCATGAGGAGTCGGTACGGGGGCCCATGGCAGATTACGGGCCTGGCAGCAGCAATGGGAGGCCCGTAATCTGCCAGCACCCTATGACAAAATGGAACCCACCAGCAGTGTGAGGAGACCTGAAAGTGGCACATGGCAGAGTGTGGCGATGGAGACAGCAGCAATGGGAGGCCGTACAGGGACCCATGACACACTCTGGACCTGGCAGCAGCAAGAGGAGGCGGTACAGGGGCCCATGGCAGAGTGGCGAAGCGTAAGCAGCTTAAATTGAAGGCCATACAGAGGCCTATGTTAAAAATAATAACATGTTTGGGGCATGATTCATGGCGGATTTAGTCAGTTGTGTCAGGAACTGGTGGTTTGAAATCCAGACTAATCCACGCCTGATTCATTTTCACAAACGTGAGTCTCTGCACACTTTGGGTGGACAGTCGTGTCCTTCACGGAGTTACAATACCTCCTGCCGCACTAAACACGCGCTCTGATGCCACGCTACTGGCCGGGCATGACAGCCTTTCAAGGGCAAATTCAGCTAGTTGGGGCCAAAGGTCAAGTTTCGTTGCCCAGTAGTCAAGGGGATTGTCTACCTCGGTTGGCAGGGTGCTGTCCAAGTAGGCCCAAGCCTGTTGTTTGAGGTCCTGCTCCAGGTCCACCTGATGCTGCTGCTGCTGCGGCTGGTTAGTAGTTTCCTCACTGCGCTGGTGAAGAAAGCTACTCATCATCGACTGCAGACTGAGGCAGCCGCTGCTGGTGGAGCTGCCACTGCTCCTACCACCCCACCCCTCCCCTGCTGCCATGGCAGCGGAACGCGAGCGCACAGGGCCCACAGTGTCTGAGGATGGACGTTGGCGCAGAAAGGCAGAGACCAACTGACTACATAGGTGGTTTTTATAGTACGTTATTTTGGCCTCCCTCTCAGCAGGTGTGAAAAAGGCCACCATTTTTGAACGGTAGCGAGGGTCCAACAAGGTGGACAGCCAAAAGTCATCCCTCTGTCTGATGGTTATTATTCGGCTGTCGCTACGCAAGCAACCGAGCATGCTATGGGCCATTTGTGCCAAGGAATGCGAGGGACTCCCTGCCTCCATCTCCACAGCATACTGCCACGGTGCGTCTGGGTCCTCTGTCTCCTCCTCCTCCTCTACCAGATGCTCCTGCTCCTCCACTCCTGTCCGCTGAGTGGAAAAACCACCCATTTCACTCAATAATTCCTGAGCACCAATGTCCTCCTCTACCTCCTCCTCTTCTTCCTGTCCTGCCCCCACAGGGGTCATGTGGCGTTGAGATCTGTGCGCCATGTCTACCGCACCCTGACCACCCATTGTTAACAGCATTTGTTCCAGGATGTGCAAAAGAGGAATGACGTCGTTCATCCCATAGTCCTGCCGACTCACGAATAGCGTGGCCTCCTCAAAGGGCCTGAGCAAGCGGCAGGTGTCACGCATGAGCTGCCAATGGCTGACATCTAAGTTACACAGGGGAGTACCTTTATCCGCTTGTAACATCAGGAAATCGGTGATGGCCTTTTGCTGTTCGTAAAGGCGGTCTAACATATGTAGGGTTGAATTCCACCTTGTTGCAACGTCGCAGATCAGGCGATGCTGTGGAATTCCGTTCTGCCGCTGCAGCTCAAGGAGGGTGTGCTTTGCGGTGTAGGAATGGCTGAAATGCATGCACAGTTTACGTGACATTTTAAGGATGTCTTGCAGTGGGATGGTGGATTTTAGGAACCGCTTGACAACCAGATTGAACACGTGAGCCATGCATGGCGCATGGCACAACCTTCCTTGACGCAGAGCAGACACCATGTTCTTTCCGTTGTCGGTCAACATGGTTCCGATTTTCAGTTTGCGCGGAGACAGCCATCTGTCGATTTCTCTGTTCATTACACTCAGAAGTTCCTCCCCTGTGTGACTACGTTCGCCAAGGCATACCAGGTGCAGCACAGCGTGACACCGTTGCGCCCTGCACATGTGATATGCCGGTCGGGTAATGGGACTTGGCACGGGGGTGGCGGCTGAGGACACGGCGGAAGAAGAGGTGGTAGAGGCGGACATCTTTGCTGGACCAAGGACGTGCAAACGTGGAGGCAAAAGCGGCGTGACCTGTCCAAGTTGCTGGTGCGGCTGTGCCGGCACCACGTTCACCCAGTGGGCCGTAAATGACATGTACTGTCCCTGACCGTAGTTACAGCTCCACACGTCGGCGCTGCCGTGCACTTTGGCAGAGACCGACATGCTCAAAGACTGGCCCACCATCTCTTCTACATGTGAATGCAGGGCTGGCACTGCCTTTTTGGCGAAGAAATGCCGGCTTGGCACTCTCCACTGCGGCGCGGCACAAGCCATCATTTCTCGGAAAGGTGCTCAGTCCACCACTTGGAAAGGGAGGGACTGCAGCACCAGCAACTTGGACAGGAGGACGTTCAGCTTCTGCACCGTCGGGTGCGTGCTGGCAAACTGTTGTCTCTTGGAAACGGATTCCAAGAAAGACTGCTGACGGAATCCGTGAAGAGGAGTAGCAGGAGAAGGAGCACCTGAACAAGCGGAAGATGCCAACGAGCGACAACTCCCCTCAGCAGAGGTGTTGGAGCCTTGACTGGCTGATAGAGGGCGATTGACGTCGGGTGACGGAGCAAGTAACGGAGCGGGTGATGGAGCGGGGGCTGGGGCAGGCAGAACCGCCGTATCTTTATTACGGTTTTCCCAGGCCACCGAATGGCGACGCTGCATATGCTGACGCAACGCTGTAGTCCCAACATGGGCCCCTGGCCACGCTTGACTTTCTGGCCACATAGTCGACATACGGCTACGTTTACTTCCTCGGGCGGCTTGACGAAAAATTGCCACACCGCCAAGTAGGAAACTTTGCCCCCGCTACTCCTCACTGGCTGACTGCTACTTCCTCCGTGCACACCGGCACCACTACTGGCCGTGGTGGTAGGCTGCAGTGGAGCTGGTGCTCTACTCCGTGGCCGTTTGCCTCCACTGACACTGCTGCGACCCTGCTGCCTCCTGGGCAACCCACCGACTGTTTTGCTCGCTGCCAAGCTGGCACCCTCTTCTCCTGATGACGACGAGGCTGCCAAGTGCGATCAGCCTCATCATCAATTAGGGTCTCCGCCTCACTACTAGCCCCCTCGGCTGCGTGTGGGTCAGGAGACAGACCTGTCTCTAGACCGGCTACCGAGCCACTCTCCTCGCCACTACTTCTTCGCCTGGCTGCTGAAGAGGTGGATGTCTCCCCCCGTTCCTGACCGCCCTCTGTTAGCTCTTCCTCACTGTACAGTGGGGCTGAGCCCACAGCATGCGATACTTCGCTTGGTGAGGGAACACCAAAGGACAGGGGCAGGTAGAGGACACGTGATTTCAGTGGGCTTGCTCCCGGGCCATGCCATCTAACGGTTGTGTCTGACGTGCCCACCGACTGTTGGCTGTAGGTGTCAGAGGTGACCTGGGAAGAGGAAGACGACCGAGCCAACCAATCGATGACGACAGGGTTGTCGGTGGAGACACGACCGCTGGATGACACCGGGAGCACTGGCCTCTGGCTGCGACTAGTGCTGCCTCGACCCCTTCCTCTGCTGCCACGTCTGCTCGCTCCTGAAACATTGCCTCCTCTGCCACTCCTCTGCGTGTTGTCTGACATACTCTTTAATTCAACGATTCTGTGTCCCTGAGTAACGATTCTGTGTCCCTGAGTAACAATTCTGTGTCCCTCAGTAACGATTCTGTGTCCCTCAGTAACGATTCTGTGTCCCTGAGTAACGATTCTGTGTCCCTGAGTAACAATTCTGTGTCTGTCCCTGAGTAACAATTCTGTGTCTGTCCCTGAGTAACAATTCTGTGTCTGTCCCTGAGTAACAATTCTGTGTCCCTGAGTAACAATTCTGTGTCCCTGAGTAACAATTCTGTGTCCCTCAGTAACGATTCTGTCTCCCTCAGTAACGATTCTGTGTCCCTGAATAACAATTCTGTGTCCCTGAGTAACAATTCTGTGTCCCTCAGTAACAATTCTGTGTCCCTCAGTAACGATTCTGTGTCCCTGAGTAACAATTCTGTGTCCCTGAGTAACAATTCTGTGTCCCTGAGTAACAATTCTGTGTCTGTCCCTGAGTAACAATTCTGTGTCCCTGAGTAACAATTCTGTGTCCCTGAGTAACAATTCTGTGTCCCTGAGTAACGATTCTGTGTCCCTCAGTAACAATTCTGTGTCCCTGAGTAACAATTCTGTGTCTGTCCCTGAGTAACGATTCTGTGTCCCTGAGTAACGATTCTGTGTCCCTGAGTAACAATTCTGTGTCCCTGAGTAACAATTCTGTGTCCCTGAGTAACGATTCTGTGTCCCTAAGTAACGATTCTGTGGCCCTAAAGTCTCTGTGGCCCTAACTCTGTCCCTAATACAGACAGGTCTGTCTCTCTTGAATGACCGGAGGCTAATGGAGATTTCTAAGATGGCCGCAATTTATAGCTCCACCATTACACAGTGCTGGCTGGCTGGCTGCTGATTGGCTAATGCGATCACATGTCATGAATGAATGCATTATGGGTCAGCGCGCCTTGTCTGCGCGCCTTCCCAGAGATCCCCGCTCCGTCGCCACACATGTCGCCGCCATTTTTGGGAAAATTCGATTCGTGCATCCGAAGTTTGCTAATTTTCGGATTCGGCGCGAATCGAATTTTTCCTGATCTTCGAAACGAATTCCACTTTGCCATGTTCGATTCGCTCATCTCTATTGAGGATGTCGACAACCGCTGACTATGGAAAAAGAAACGCTGGAAACCAGTTTAGCAGCAGTTAACACAGTTTAGGATATAAGCCAAAAATGGTGTAGCGCTATCCCAAATATTCTATGACTGCATACATATAAATCAAACTATACAGTATACCTACAAGTGAAATTGTTGAACCACACATATGTGATAATATGAACCTGTGAATCTAAAGAAAAAAAGAAACTAACAAAACCACAAACTGACCCAAAAATGGTCAGTGTGATGCAGTGTCCAAAAGAAATGTGGAAAACCTCCCCTAAATTTTACCAATAATAAATGTGTCTAAAAGTGACATCTAATTGTGCCTAAAAAAAGATAAATGGAAATATTTTTTGTCTTTCCCCATATATAGGTTGCTATGAGACGGCTGCATAAAGAGGAGCATTTTAAAGAGAGATCAGAAGACAGGAGTTTCTTTGGTGAACAGGGGGCTACCACCACTATTGCTGAAACCCGGTTAAGGATCAGAGGCATCTCTGAGGCGGATTTTCTCTTCGAGCGCATTGGCCCCGCAGGGTCTATGCATTGAGGTGAGGAGGCAATTCAGCTGGTTACGGATTTATTTCCTGAGACCACCTGCTTCTGAAGTTGTCACCTGCATTTGGGCCTTAATTATAGGACTTATCCTCCACGTGGACTTTTTTGGTGGTCATTGTCACCATTGTTATTGCATCTATTGAGATTGGTGGGGTGCGGGGGTCTTATTTACACATCTTGGACACAAGGTGTTTTGTTTTTCTAATTTGTATTTTTGTACCTTCCGTAGTTCTTTCCCACATATGAGATTGGTTGAATTTGATTTTTCAGAGGGGCACGTTTTTGTTTTAGTATTTCATTTGTTTATGAAGGTCACTTGCTGTACAGTGTCACATTAGCATCACTTTTTTCATGGGTAAGATTAAGGACCTTTGTGGTCCCACGGATAGTATTATAAGCACGTTATTTGTTTATATAGGCATTTGGGTCACATATGTTGATGCCATTTTTTGGGCATCTGGGAATTCACTTTCATCACCTTTTGACCTTCCGCTTTCAGGATGGCCATTAATTATTCGTTATTTATTTTGTTTCTTATACTGACCCTTTCACTTGGTCAGCACTCTTCTCTATTGGTTTTCACTGAATATTTCCATTTGTCTTTTTTAAGCACAATTCGATGTCACCTTTAGACATCTGGGAGCACATTTATTATTGTTAATATTTAGGGGAGGTTTTCCACATCTCTATTGGACACTTCATCACACTGACCATTTTTGGGTCAGTTTGTGGTTTTGTTTCTTTTTTTTCTGTAGATTCACAGGTTCATATTATCACATATTTGTGGTTCAACAATTTCACTTGCCTATTATTATTAAGGTATACTGTATAGTTTGATTTATATGTATGCAGTCATAGAATATTTGGGATAATGCTACACCGTTTTTGGTTTATATTCACACTTTTTCTATCTGGGCATATAGACAGGTTACAGCAGCTTTCCCTTTCCTTGTTTCACAGGGTAGCATGGGAGGTCTATTCCACATTCCTTTAACACAGTTTAGGAGCTTCTAGGAGCTGTCAGCGTTTTTTTCTGCTGGCATATTGCTCCCAAAAATGCAAAAAGAAGCATTTTTTCGGCTCCTAGAAGCTGAAGCTTAAAAAACACTTCTAGCCTAAAATAGTGTTCATGGACATGTAGGATAACACTATTCACTTCTAGGAGCAGAAAAAAAAATGCTTATTAGTAGCTTCTAGGAGCTTATAAAACCACTAATGTGCACGGAGGCTTATATTTATATGCTGCTGTTTCTAGCATATTCTCTTATAAGTCAACTGCTTTTCATCTTCAGCTGTCCCATACTGTAAAAATGGCAGAAAGAAAAGGAGTAGTCACCAGTATTGCCTGTGATTCCCCTGCAGTGATTTTTTTTCCCTTTTACTGATTTACTATGCCTTATTCAGCATTGTGCCTCAATGTGGAGGTGGCCATCTTGTTAGAGAAACAGGGCTTTGCTTCCTCATGTCAGAGCAGCCTCACTGATGATTGGTGGTCTGAAGATTTGCTGGTTAATGAGGAAAAAGCAAAAGTATATACGTGGAACAAGCACAGATTTAAATAATGGATGAAGCAGAAGGACCTTGGAGTGCAGGTTTTCATGTACAGATTCCTTTTTTCAGCAAGGAGAATAGTGAGCAGCACAGTAGAAAAAATGGTAATCAAATCTAACTTAAAATCTGGTTAGACTAATAGGCAGAGGGAGCAGTGCCTTAGATGATCTTACACTGCATACATACCGCTGTGAGGAAGTGCCCTGCTATTTTTCAGGAGAAGTTGAAGACAAAATGTAAATCTGCTAAGGTGCTGCAATTACCATTTTTAGATATTCGCTATAAAATAGCAAATCTTCACTTTTTGAGTTTAGGTCCACTATAAGCCCACCCCAAAATGCTGTAAATTATATTCTTGATTCCTGGATAAACTAATATGTAGAAATTACACTCACTGGCCACTTTATTAGGTACACCTTGCTAGTACCGGGCTGGGCCACCTTTTGCCTTTAAAACTGCTTTAATTCTTTGTGGCATAGACTCAACAAGGTGTTGGAAATATTCCTCAGAGATTTTGGTCCATATTGACATGATAGCATCATGCAGTTGCTGCAGATATGTTGGCTGCACATTCAGTATGCGAATCTCCCATTCCACCACATCCCAAAAGGGCTATATTGGATTAAAATCTGTTGATTGTGGAGGCCATTGGAGTACAGTGAACTCATTATCATGTTTAAGCTGGGCCGTGGATAAGGGGGTACCACTGGTCCTCCTGTACGGGGCCCAGGCAGCTGGGTGAATCAGATGTGGACAGGGAGGGTGATCAGCATGGCAGGGGGGAAGTTACTGGAACTGATCCCCTGTATGGCTCTTTCTCTCTCCCTCCCACTGTCTTTTAGCTGCTACAGGGGATTGGTTCCAGTAATTACCCACATCACCCTCCCTATGCACCATACATTTCCCCGTGCTGCATAAATCCCCCCCCACCCCGCAGTGCTGCCAGTTTCCTTCCTCTCCTTCCCAGCTGCAAGCACACAATCGGATCCTTCAGAGTGGAGAGTGGGGGAAGGGTTTGGTAAATATGTCACATTTACCAGCCCCTTCCATTCATAAATGAACACAATGAGTGGTTGGTACCATTTACTCACTTTGTTCATTTATAACTGAAGCATAGTAAACTGTCTATTTGGAGGGGCCCTATGGTTTCTAACAGCAGCCCTGTGTTCAAGAAACCAGTTTGAGATGATTTGAGCTTTGCGACACGGTACATTATCCTGCTGGAAGTACCCATCAGAGGATGGGTACACTGTAGTCATAAAGGGATGGACACAGTCAGCAACAATACTCAGGTAGGCCGTGGCATTTAAACGATGCTCAATTAGTACTAAGGGGCCCAAAGTGTGCCAATCAAATATCCCCCACACCATTACAACACCACCACCACCAGCCTGAATTGATACAAGGCAGGATGGATCCATGATTTTGTGTTGTTTACGCCAAATTCTGACCTGATCATCTGAATGTCGCAGCTGAAATCAAGACTCATCAGACCGGGCAACATTGTTCCAATCTTCTGTTGTCCAATTTTGGTGAGCCTGTGCAAAATGTAGCCTCCGTTTCCTGTTTTTAGCTGAAAGGAGTGGCACCCAGTGTGGTCTTTTGCTGCTGTAGCCCATCTGCTTCAAGGTTCAACATGCTGTGCATTCAGAGATTGTGTTCTACTATCTTGGTTGTAACAAGTGGCTATTTGGACTACTGCAACTCCCTTCTCACTGGCCTACCCAAACAAACGCTATCCCCACTCCAGTCTATCCTGAACTCTGCGGCTAGACTCATCCACCTCACCAACTGTTCCACATCTGCCACCCCCCTCTGCCAATCCCTTTACTGGCTCCCGATTGCACAGCGCATCAAATTCAAATTACTAACTCTGACCTACAAAGCTATTCACAACGCCACCCCAAACTACCTAACTGACCTGATACCCAAATACCACCATACCCGTGCCCTTCGCTCCTCACAGGACCTCCTACTCTCTAGCTCCCTAGTCTCCTCCTCCCACGCCCGACTGCAGGACTTCTCCAGGACTTCCCCCATCCTCTGGAACTTCCTACCCCAATCCATCAGACTGTCACCTACCCTCCTCACCTTCAGGCGCACCCTGAAAACCCATCTCTTCAGGGAAGCCTACTCCACCCTCACCTAACAACCGATCTCCTCCACTTCTCCCACCACTCCATCCCCCACAGCCACTTCCTCCTGTACCACTATCCCCTCCCTCCTAGATTGTAAGCTCGAAAGAGCAGGGCCCTCGAACCCCTCGTGTATTGAATTGTTACTGTTTTGTCTCATGTCCTGTCCCCCCTGCTATTGTACAGCGCTGAGCAAACCCTTTGGCGCTATATAAATACTGTATAATATAATAATAATAATAATTTGGGCAGCACAGTGGCTAAATGGTTAGCACTTCCGCCTGGCAGTAATAGGGTCGTTGGTTCGAATCCCAACCACGGCACCTCCTGCCTGGAGTTTGCATGTTCTCCCTGTGCCTGCATGGGTTTCCTCTGGGTGCTCCGGTTTCCTCCCACACTCCAAAGACATGCTGCTAGGTTAATTGGCTCCTGTCTAAATTGTCCCTAGTATGTATGTGTATGCAGGGGCGGACTGACAACTCATGGGGCCCCTGGGCAATAGGGGATCATGGGGCCCCTGTGTCCTTGCCCAGACTCAAAAAAGCCTATGCAAAAGGTACCAGGGGCATCTCATGGGGCCCCCTACTGACCCTGGGCCCTCGGGCAGTGCCCTAGTTTCCAAATGGTCAGTCCGCCCCTGTGTGTATGTATGAATGTGAGTTAGGGACCTTAGATTGTAGACCCCTTGAGGGTTAGGGACTGATGGGAATGTACAATATATATGTAAAGCGCTGCATAAATTTACAGCGCTATACAAGTACCTGAAATAAATAAATAATACAATTGAGTTACTGTTTCCTTTCTATCATCTTGAACCAGTCTGTCCATTCTCCTCATCAACAAGGCATCAACAAGGCATTTTTGGGTATTAGAGATGTTTGTGCTTGAAAATCCCAGTAGACCAGCAGTTTTGGAAATACTTAGACTAGCCCATCTGGCACCAACAACCATGCCACGTTCAAAATCATCTAAATCCCCTTTCTTCCCCATTCTGATGCTCAGTTTGAACTTCAGCAAATTGTCTTCACCACGTCTAGATGCCTAAATGCATTGACTTGCTGCCATGTGATTGGCTGATTAGCAATTTGTGTTACCAAGCAATTGAACAGGTGTACCTAATAAAGTGGCTGGTGAGTGTCTATGTACTTGTAGCAGTTGACTGCATTCACTTCACTGAGTTGCTCTTGTCACTTGGCAATCTCATCATACTTTCGACACGGCAAAACGTTTTGTTCTTGCATTTGTGATGTAAATTTTGCTTTATTGTTTTTTGTGACTGTAATGATATTGTTGGAACTTGTGTGTTTTTTGTATGGAAATGTTTTTTTTTATGTTTGTTACCTTGTTAACTTTTTAAATAAAAGAATTAAAAAAAAAATACTTTCGACACGGACTTCTAAAATGTTGATGCAAAGGATTAACAGAAGGTGAAAATTCTGTTCCAGGTTCCTTTCAGTACTGACCACGTGTGAGAAGGCCTGAGTACATGATCACAACCTCTGTTGGAGAAAACTGAGGATCTAAACTGCGATCCTTCCCTTTAGCAGACATCATATGACCAAGTACCTGAGCCTGCAGACAGTATTTCAGCCCTTCTTTGACTCTTTATTCATCCCGGCAGAGCTGTTAACAAACGAACGGCAGGAATTTTCCTTTCCATTACTGGAGAAGGTAAGGAACTGTGGCTGCATTTGTCATCCACTTGGAATGGGGAGTGACATTTTGAAAAGAGCAATAGGATATCAGTACAGCAAACACTGATATTTCAGTTTCTGATATATGCTAGAGATGTTGAACCACCTCTTATGTCTCTATTGGTGAGATCTCTGTGTTGAGTTAAAGGATGATTTTCCTAAAAACATAAATAAATAAATGCCCATTTTTTTTGTAGGTGAAAAAATGTGTATTTACTCATTTTTTTTTTTTGAGCCTGGAAAGCATTGTACCAGCGATCAGCAGATCACTGATGCCATGCAGGACTCCTGCAAACTGTCAGTGTATCTACTTGGCAGTACATCCCATACAGGCAAGCAGATACAGACAGGAACTCAATGAACTACCACAGCACTCAACAGTGCTCTGGTAGTTCACTCAGAACTACAAGCCAACAGCTGCAAAGGCTATCAGAACTTGTAGTTCATTCATTCATTCACAGAACTCTGTGAATAAATGATGTAACCATGTGGGTGAAGCCCTGCATAGCCATGCTGTTTTCAAAAACTGATGACTATTTTCAAAAACCAACATGCTGTCACAGGGAGGGGGAGGGGCAGCAACAGTGGGAAAATGTTACCCCTAAAAACGGGTAAAACATGTAACATGTTCCCAAAGGTGAACTTATCCTTTTAAGATAAGTACATTTGATAAAGCCATTATCAAGGTCTCCTATTTTCCCTGCTGACATATTTATTTATCTTATATTATGAAGACCACAAAAGTGGAGCCACCCCAAGGCAGGCAAGAGTACCCAATAGTTTAAGGTGGGTTGGAACATCCCCAAAAACTCAGGAAAGGAACAAAGGAAAATCTGCTTATTGAAGTCTCCAAGGCATATAATAAAGCTGTAGTTAATCTGCTTATATTTTGCCTTCCCTGGTTCCTCTTTCTCCCCCCCCCCAACATGCTCATGCAATGTTTGTATAAAACTTTTCTATTTTCATTACATCCCTTATTTTATGGATCTAGGGCTTTACTGTCGGTTCACTCTGAATTTGACTTTGAAACAACTGCACTTGAAGTCGCAGAATTTCAAAGCCGCATGTCATTGCACTTGGCTGACATCTGTGCGACTTTATGCACAGATGTCTATGCAAATAACACCTAAAATTGCAAAAAATAGTGAAGGAATCCTCTTTTCAAATTGGTGTGGCACCACAAAGGTTGAATCGCACCAACTTGAAAGGTTCCATTGCGGACAATAGGGTATGACCTGTCATGCAATTTGAAACTGTTGCACCAGTGTGAACCAGGGCTTCTGGGCTTCTCTCTGCAATGCAGGCATATTATTGCAGGTGGCTTCACATAGCTTCTTGGATACCTCACAGCACCCTGCCTCAGTACTCCTTTCCAGAGCCCTCAGTTATGCAAATATCAAAATGCCTTGACAGATGTATATCAATTTGGAGGTGTGGGCATTAATAGGCAGGTAGATCCTTTGTTTCATCGTACCAGAGAATACAAGATAAGATCTTAGTGGTCACTTTGAGCCATATCTATAGTCTATTTCTTGCTACCCAAAAGCCCTAATTTTCCATGCTGTAGTACCACTGTTTTATATCCCTTTTTGCTCCCCAGGATATTGAAAATATTATTACAGACAGATTATGACAAAATTCTGTGGCTTTCCTACGTTCGGAACGGAATTTATTATCAGACAAAAAAAATAATTCAACAAACGTGTCCGGTCCAGCTATAACACACAATCTCCCTATTTTATTTAATCAGAACAAAAAAAGTATATGAATTCATCAATCAGCTGTCACCATTACCTGTCATTGGACAGTAGCGGTATAGATAGTGCTCTTGTTCACACACAACAAATTGAGCTTCCTTTCCACATTTTTTCAGCTCAGTCTTTTCTGTCTCAGGAATGTACAATGACCATGAACAGGTAAAAAATGACAGAGTATGTGTAGTACAAAAAAAATAGTACATAAATAGATTAATAGATGTATTGAAATGTGTTTGGAGGTGGGTGCACATTGCATGGTCCTGAAATGTTGTGGCTCAGTAATGACAGTTGGATTGATATAATAGGATATAAAATAGTAATAATTTATCCCTAGTCCTCGTAGTCCCTGAAACTAGGGAAATTTTTTGTGGTTTGTTATATTTAAAACATGGCAACAAATACAGATCCAACCACTTGTTCTAGAGGCAGGAATTGGTTCTGAAGGTTTCTCACCAAGTAACACCTTCTGTCTGGTATAGAGAAATCATAATTCCTGCTTTTATGAGTGGAATTTGACTCCTACTAGATATCTGTTATCTGTTTACAATTAATACACTGGGCTTTAAAATATATAGAAGCTTCCCTGACTGTTGGTCAAGAAGTGCATTAGCATCTGATCAGCCATATTGGAAATTACCATATGTGTAGTCCCTGTCTCGTTACCCTGCCAGGCTGTGATGTAACTCCACAGCGTTGTGCTTACTGATGGCTAGATTCCTAGTCTTTGATACTTGTTATCTTTTGGCGACGGCTCTGGTCAGAGTCGGGAGCTGTGTTAAATTTTTGTTTTACATATTTTAGGGGTAGTTTATAAAATGTTTGATTCCCCACCTAAATGAGAGAACCATGGCTTGTTGTACTCCATTGATCAAAGTGCTTTGTACAATCGTGAGGTCCTCTCTTTTTTTTCATATAAATATAAAACTAAATAAATATCTCACGAGAGAGGCTCACTCCCTTATTCAAGGCTTCAAGAATTCCGAAGTCTCTTGTCATACACCACAACCAAATACCACCCCAACTGTTAATCCTCTTTCCTTCCCCATTATGTTTCACATAAGGCCCCTGGTTGCCTCGGGCAAGTCACACGTGTGTCTGCATCCTCCTCTGAAGCGGCCGGCTGGGGTCAGAGTTTTGAGAGGATGATTGGGAATAATGGGAGGAAGATGCTGAGGCTTTGCTGGACTTGTCGAACTGGACATATCCGTCTTGTTTCCCGCTGCTGCTGACGCTGCTGTCACACTGAGTGTCCAGGAAGGAACTGCTATCACTCATGGATCCTCTCTGGAACTCACGTTCACACAACTCAATAGAGCTGCTGCCCATACCGAGGACAAATCGCTGACTATAATCATATAATCGGTTCTGTCCGCTCAGGGTGCTGTAGATGTTGGTAAAGGACATGCCTGTAGGAACCCTTTGCTTGTTGGCCGGTCGGATATCCGATTGACAGTTGGATAAAGAGATGGTTGGAGTTGAGTGGTGGTCTTTGAATGTATTCACACTGTAGTATCCATTGGTGGGGTCCTGAAAGAAAAATAGAAACCTAAAAATGCTGAATTAAAGTGATGGAAGATTTTCATGACCTAAATATAATTAATTCACCAGCTCCTGTATAAGGCAGACCTGTCTTTGAGGATATAAAGGGAAGCTAATAAAGTAAAAGCAGCACTGTAGTTTGTTTCGTCAAAACTGGGGAAGGCGAATGCAAATAGCAAATCTCTTATTCCATGTCTGAGCTCTGACACTCCTCCAACACTCCCTCAGTATGCCTCAGTGTAATGTACATGACTTTAGCATACCAAGACAGAGTGGGCATGGCCTGCTTTATGTCTTCATCCAGGACAACAGAAATAAACAGAAACTAAATAGTGTATGTTGCCCACCAGTCAAATCCCATATCTAATTTTCTTTCCCTGTTTAGAAAACAAAAATCTGGCATCTAGTTGGTAGCCATTAAGCAATGCAGACATTTCCTACCCTGCAGTTCAGTGGAAAAAAACAATGCAGTGGCACTTGTACAAACCAAGATATCACAGACAGCAACTTTTTAATAGCATTGTATTGATTTTTTTTTAACCACTTGCCTACCGGGCACTTATACCCCCTTCTTTACCAGGCCAATTTTCAGCTTTCGGCGCTGTCGCACTTTGACAATTGCGCGGTCATGCAAGATTGTACCCATATGAAATTTTGATAATTTTTTTCTCACAAATAGAGCTTTATTTTGGTGGTATTTAATCGCCGCTGGGCACTTTACTTTTTGCGCTATAAACAAAAAAATTGCAAAAAAATTTGAAAAAAAAGTTTCTTTAATTCTATTATAACATTTTTCAAACAGGTAATTTTTTTCCTTCACTGATGTGCGTTGATGAGGCAGCACTGATGGGCACTGATAGGCAGCACTGAAGGGCACTGATAAGCAGCACTGATAGGCAGCACTAGTGAGGTGGTACGGATTGGCGGCACTGATAGGCAGCACTAATGAGGTGTCACGGATAGGCGGCACTGATAGGCGACACTGATAATGGGTACTGATAGACAGCACTGATAGGTGGCACTGACTGGCATCACTGCTGGGCACTGACTGGCGGCACTGCTGGACACTGACTGGCACAACCGCTGGGCACTGACTGGCAGCACTGCTGGGCTGCACTGATGGGCACTGGTGGGTGGCACTGGTGGGCACAGGTGGGTGGGCACAGGTGCGTGGCACTACTGGGCACAGGTAGGTGGCACTTCTGGGCACAGGTGGTGACACTGGTGGGGGCACAGGTGGGCGCACTGCTGGGCACAGGTGGGCAGAACTTGTGGGTGGCACTGCTGGGCACCGATCATCAGGGCACTGATGATCAGTGCCCTGATGATCGGTGCCGATCCCTGCTCTGACAACTGCCGGTTCTCGGCAGTACTTTCCTCACTATCTGACAGTGCGAGGAAAGTGCAGCCGAGAACCTGCAATTGCATTTCCCTGTGATCAGAGTGTCGTTGGACATGGCTGATCACATGGTAAAAGGCCGCTGTGATTGGCCTTTTACCACATCATGTGATCAGCTGTGTCCGTAGGACACAGCGATCACGGAGATCGCCGGGTGCGCGCCCCCAGGGGCGCGCAGGAGAGCGCGTTCTGGGAGGATGTCATATGATGTCCACCCAGAACTGGCCGGCCGCAGTGCAGCCGTCATTCGGCTATCTGCGCTCGGCAAGTAGTTAAAGGAGGTCCACTGGTCTTCAAATCACGTCTTCTATGTAACCTGCTTGAATTAAACGCCTTAATGTCACACAAGCAGATTAAACATATTTCAGTTCTTTTGGTTTGTAAGCAGAAAAACAGTCAAGGTTGCTATACGAGGTATATATGATTATTTAGGAGTAAATGAGAGATAATCCTGCAAAAGCTTAAATGATAAATGTACTTTTATATTGCACTTATATTTTAAAGAGTAGATGTCAAGTACAGAGAGGGTGATAAAAGTCATTAAGGGTATTACTGCATATCAATACCATTTGAAAAATCTTTCCTACGAAATTTGGAGTTCAACCACTTCACTTCCAGTTATGTCTTTTAGGAGGTCACTAAGGGCAGCTGCATGACAATAATGAATGCTGGGAGCGGGATGCATCATGCTTGAGCTTCAACTTGATGTCAACCCAAGCTTTAGATACCACTCAAGATACATGTTTTGGGGATGCCACAACATACTCTATTCAAGAGCTACAACTGCCAGAAGAACCTTAGCACTCAACATTTCTGGGAGTCTTGGATGCCTTCACGTTCCTCTGCATGTTTTGGTTCATTCTTTTGACTCCCTACATCACTGCTGTGCCTTGTAGAGATGTAGGGGTTGGTGTTAAGACTTTCAGCATGCAGTAGAGGCCAAGCAGAAAGTGTTGAATCTGAAACTTCGTCAGGTATCTGTAGTAAAGAGATCACCTGGAGAATGGGCGATGGAACAGGTGACTATAAACCCTCTTCTATTGTAGGTCTGGCTTTGTTATTTTAAAGGATAACTTAAAAAATAAAATAAATGTACAACTATTTGCAGGTAAAAAAATGTGCATTAATAATTTTTTTTAACTAGGAGCTTAGAAAGCATTGCGGGTGCTATGCAGGACTCCTGCCAACTTGTCAGTGTCTGTCGTCTGCTCATACATTATATGGGCAAGTAGATACACACTGACAGGAATAATGGATCTACCACAGCACTCAACAGCACCGAGGTAGTTCATTGAAAAATTCAAATGCTGTCGGTGCCTACAGGTTTCCATTCATAGAACTCTGTGAATGAATGATGTGGATGGAGCCCCACACGGTTGCGGTTTTTATATTTTAAATGGCAACAGCTAGCGAGGGGAGACGATCCCCTGCTAGCTGTAACTAGGTGCAGCTGAATGGGTAGCAGCTCCAGGAGTGGGAACATGTTGGGATGAACTTATCCTTTAACTCAGTGACAGAGTTGCATTAATACCATCTCAGGGCAAATACTAACCCCCTTCCATCCACCATGACCCATCCTGCAGATTTTTTATTTTTTTTGTTCTTTACCTTGTAATACTAGTTTCCCTTACCTAAGTCAGTGGTCTTGGTTCCTCTCCAATGCTGTTTCCATGTGCAAAGGTCCACTAATCCAGCGCTGCAGATGCACCCATGCTGACAGTGTCCAAGTCATGAATATATAATTTTTTAAGCCAGTGATCAGTTAGAGGGTGGTGAGAGGGAGGGGAGGGTCAATACTTGCCCAGAGATTGGATTTAAATATGCTTCTCTTCATTATCTAATAAAGTGGGAAGTTGTGTATATTTTAAAATGTATGAAAAACGTACCAGCCAGGCACAGATCAGTTCAGGGTGTCATTCAAAGTAAATGTAAAAGCAAAACATAGTTTTGGATAGAGTAGCGAAGGGCTAGATCCTCTGTTGAGTTTTTCACCTGTCTGTATTTGTGTAATGAGATTTACACTCTCTGTGAGCCCTGATGACCATTGTCATAGAGACAAAATATAGGGATATACAGGATTTTAGAGTCCTCACCTGAGCAAGAGGTGATGGAATATCAAGCAATGGGGACATGTTGTTCCTGTCAAAGATGGTAATGTGGTTGTCTTTGGAAAGATTTTATATTATATTCTGTTGGGTGTCCAGGACAGAAAGTGAAGGTAAATTTCTATAGTGGGACACAGGTTACCAGAAAATAAACTGATAGGGTGTTTTACCCCTTCCTGCACTTTATCCTGGGGAGAAAACAATCTCCACACAAATAATTTACGTACTAGATTTAATAAAGTAAAGTGCGCATTTAATTCTCCGGAGATACCAGAAATTATGTAAAACAGGAATTTGAGATTCTGAGATGTTTCACTGGATGGTGAGTCGAGGGCTAAACGTCCACTGTGCTTAATTATCAGACAGAGTCAAGTCATCGTGAATGAAATGAAAGCAGTGGAATATTCAGACAGACACAATAGGCTGTAGATGCACATGTAGGCCGCAGTCCCAGGAGAAGTAGTCTGCGCACGTTGCTATGGTAACCACTTTGATTAAATATGACACTAAATCATTTTTTGGAGGAGAAGAGATTAATTATCCTTTAAACACATTCCTTCATCTGTATGTAAATAAATCTGACTTAAAAGGCTAATAACCGACTGAAATTGTTTCTATGAGGGGAAATAGCGGGGAGAGGCAGTGATATTCTGTCACAGTCTGTGATTATTCTGGAAGGAGGGTAGACTCATTGAACTTTTCTGATAAACAAAAAAAAGTTCCTAAAAGAAACCTGTCGTGAAGCAAGTACCTGTCAGAGAAGACTCCAGTGGAAGCTGCCATCATGAGAGCATCATGGTAGGCAAAGCTTCAGTCCAATTTTAACATTTACCTAAACTCAGAAAAAAAAATGTCACCTCAGCCCCACCATGTGGTCCCCTACCTAAAATGAAGTGTGAGACCTCTTAAAGTAGAAAGTAAAGTGATATTAAAGGTTTTCTTTTTTCCTTAAAATACAATCCCAATTCGAAAAAAGTTGGGACAATGTGTAAAATCTATATCAAAACAGATTGCAATGATTTGAAAATCTCATAAACTCATAGAAAACACCAAATGTTTAAATTGAGACTATGTATCATTTTAGGGAAAAAATAAGGCATTTTTGAGATTGCTGGCAGCAATACTTTTCACAGTTGGGACAGGGCAACATAAAGCTGGCAAAGTACAAACCCAATTCCAAAAAGGATGGGACATGGCCTTGTTTACCATGGTGTGGCATCCCCTCTTCTTTTAACAACACTTTCTAAATGTTTGGGAACTGAGGAGACTAGTTGCTGGAGTTTTGAAAGAGGAATGTTGTTGCATTCTTGCCTGAGCATATGCTGCTCTAAAACCTGGATATACACTATATTGCCAAAAGTATTGGGACTCACCTCCAAGTCATTAGATTAATTTGTTCCAATCACCTTCTTGGCCACATGTGTATAAAATCAAGCCCCTAGGCATGCAGACTGCTTCTGCAAACATTTGTGAAAAAATGGGTTGCCCTCAGGAGTTCATTGAATTCAAGTGTGGTACCGTGATAGGTTGCCACCTGTGCAATAAGTCCATCCGTGAAATTTCCTTGCTATTTAATATCCCATAGTCAACTGTAAATGGTATTATAACAAAGTGGAAGCAACTGGGAACAACAGCAACTTAGCCACCAAGTGGTAGGCCACATAAAATGACAGAGCGGGATCAGCACATGCTGAAATGTACAGTGTGCAGAAGTCACCAACTGTCTGCAGAGTCAATAGCTAAAGACCTCCAAACTTTTTGTGGCCTTCAGCTTAGCACAACAACAGTGCGCACAGAGCTTCATGAAATGGGTTTCCATGGCCGAGCAGCTGCATCCAAGCATTACATCACTGCGTGCAATGCCAAGTATCAGATGCAGTGGTGTAAAGTAAGCCACCCCTGAACTCTGGAGCAGTGGAGACGTGTTCTCTGGAGTGACAAATCATGCTTCTCTGTCTGGAAATCCAATGGACGTGTCTGGGTTTGGTGGTTGCCAGGAAAATGGTACTTGCCTGAATGCATTGTGCTAAGTGTAAAATCTGGTGGAGGGGGGATTATGGTGTGGGGTTGTTGTTTAGGGGTTGGGCTTGGCCCCTTAGTTCCAGTGAAGGCGTCAGCATACCAAGACATTTCGGACAAGTTCATGCTCCCAACTTTGTGGGAACAGTTTGGGGATGGCCCCTTCCTGTTCCAACATGACTGCACACCAGTGCACAAAGAAAGGTCCATAAAAACATGGATGAGCAAGTTTGGAATGGAGGAACATGACTGGCCTGCACAGAGTCCTGACCTCAACCCGATAGAACACCTTTGGGATGAATTAGAGTGAAGACTGTGAGCCAGACCTTCTCGTCCGACATCAGTGCCTGACCTCACAAATGCGTTTTTGGAAGAATGGTCAAACATTCCCATAGACACCCTCCTAAACCTTGTGGACAGTATTCACAGAAGAGTTGAAGCTGTTATAGCTGCAAAGGGCGGGCCAACTCAATATTGACCCCTACGGACTAAGACTGGGATGCCATAAAAGATCATGTCCATGTAAAGGCAGGCATCCCAATACTTTTGGCAATTCAGTGTATCTTTCAGCATTGATGAGCCTTTCCAGATGTGCAAGCTGCTCATTCCATGCACACTCATGCTCCCCCATACCATCAGAGATACAGGCTTTTGAACCGAGTGCTGATAACAGGCCAGAAGGTCCCCCTTATTCTGGAGGCTGTGGCACCTATGATTGCCAAGTTGTGTGCATACATAGACACACAAAGTGCAGCTGGACCCTGCACCCCCCACTTCCTCTTCACAGGATTTGACTGACAGGAGCAGAAGCAAATGGCTCCCACTGCTGCCTCAGTCCCCTGAAAGACTAGGAAGAGGGGAGAGATGAGATGCAGCTGGGCGCAGCACTGGACCGAGAGAGGACTTGGGTAAGTGTAACCACTTTAAGGCTATTCTCCAGACATCAGCCAAATGCTATACATACATGAAAGCTGTTTTACCTGCCAAAGTATTTGTACATCTGTTCATCTTGTTCTGAGATTTGCACAGCTCTGCCACATTGCACTTATTTGCCCTGCCGCAGTTCAGTAATGGGCCTTGTTTCTCCCCCAGTGTGTGGTTGGACAATGAAGGAGAAGTGGCAGCTTGATGAGCTCACCTCTCTCACTCTGCCCGCCTCTTCTATCACCATGTCCCTCGTTAGCACATGATCACTGCAGCACAATTGATTGGTTGTTTCTGCTGCTTCTCCCTCTCCCAGTATGAGCTCTGTGGTACAGGGAATGTAGGAGGTTGAAACGAAGTTCAAATAATGATGTACTAATGAATTCAGAGCTGCGGTAATTTGTGTCTTTAGTGTCTGCCTGGAGTCCTCACCACAGTTATATAGGCTCACACTGTAGGGCCATTTTTCGTATTTTGAGACAAAGCTAGCGGACACAAAAAAATTCAACTCAAATGCTGGGAGAACACATGCCATCCTGATAGATGGTGAAGGGGTGGGACGTGAACCCAGGAAACCAGAGCTGCAGGGTAAGTATTCATACCAACATTCTCACAATATAGTAGCAAACAACCACAGTAGGTAACATTTGCGTCAAAAATTCTTGGTAAAGTATTATTGGTGGAGCTTGGATCTCAACCCTCTCTGAGTAGAAAATGTACCTATTATTGTTGTTGTTATTATTATTATTAGCTTTCTCTGTTTTTTCTTCTTTTTTTACCAGATTATTTTGTTTAACTCACAATTTATACAATCATTTCACATTATACTTAACCCCCTGTGTAAAGGGAAAAGATCTCCGTAGGACTCTTGTCTTGATTTATCAGTGTGTATTCTTAATTGGCTGCTAAAGCTTGGGGCCAGTGATCCAGAGGCTCTGGAATGGAACTGCAGCAGATGTTATTATATAGAGGTCAACCACGGGGCTCAGATGTAAAATGGGTCTCTGTCTTCATAGCATTTGGTCTGGAGACAAAACTGAAGCCACATATTTGCTGGTCAAGGTTGCTAACATTATTACTAAGCTGCAAAGGCAGCTAAATTGTTTTTCTGTTTATACCTTGTGACATGCATTGGCTTTGTCATTTTGGTCCTGAGAGGATACATCCATTTCAGACCTTTCTGTCTTCCAGCAGTCATTCCAGGAAAAGTATGCTGTAAACCTAAGAGGCTTATGCTGCTAAAACTTGTTGCTACTGAACCAGTAACCTATTTGCAGCAAGGTTCAGTACGATCTCTTCTCATGTAGCTTGCTTAAAATGTGAGCCAGACATAATTGGGCGATATGATCATTTAGAGTCACATGACTAGATACTTAAAGTGACAAAAAATACAATTTAAAGACAGTGTTTATCTGCTTATACTTTGTCATCCCTGGTCCCCCGCCTCATCATCCTTAAATAAAACATTTCTGTTTTTAGTACATACTTTATTTTAGACCCGGTGAAGTAATTGTTGGGTCTCTGTGCTTCTTTATGAAATGAAAGCAGATCATAGCTAGTGGGAGGGGCTACTGTAAATAGCTTCCTGAAAACCTTACAACACCCTGCCTCAGTACTCCTCTCAAGTGAACTCAGCCCCAATGTAAGCAGCGGGCTGGCTCTTGGGAGGAGTTATGCAAATATCACAATGCCTTGATAGGTGGATGCCAGTCTAGAGGAGTAGGAGTTCCTAGGCAGGCTGTATTTGCAGCTGAGTTTTCTAGAAATACCTGAAATCCAGTAAATGAAAGGGGGCATGCCAGAGACAATAAGTCAGGGCAGGACAGAAATAGATGATACTGTATATCCTCCATCCAGGAAATGAAGCAGGCTATATCTGATCTGCTGCAGCTTCTAATGCACATTGTGAGTAGCTCAGTGTGCATTGAAATCAGAGTTAGAAATTTGACTACAGAGGAGGAGCCCCCACAAATGTGCAAAGCTGAGGGGAAGGCTGGATGTCCTCTTGCAAAAGTACATACTACTCAATCCTGCCATCTGTGCCTCAGACCTGGATCCCCTTCCAAAGCTATGTCTGCATCTGACACTTCTGGTTGTGTTGGATAGTTGCGCCCCCCAATGTACTGTACGTTGTGGTTTCACTGGCTGGCTGTTGTGTCTTTGAGAGACAGCAGAGATTTAGCTGTCGTCAGGAGGAACCACAGCACACAGAAGGGGATACAATCCTGCGTAAGATGCAGACAATTTTTCTAGAAGCTGTAGCTCTGCAAGAGAACGCAGATGCAAGCCACCGGTGCCAAGAGTATTAGAGCCCTTTAACACTGCCGCAGTGCATTTTTCCTACTCCGCGGGTGCAGCACAGCTTGTTCACATGTTTTGGTAGCAGGTTAGCTGCGCTTTTCCATAGAGTTATATTGTGTCCTGTGTGTTTGGTTCGCTATCTGAAAGCGAATCAAAGTTGCAGCATGCAAAAGTTTTGGTGCATTTTAGAAAGCACACCAAACACACATGACACAGTATAACCCTATGGGAAAGTGCAGCTAACTCATTTCAAACAGGCGGGTAAGCTGCACTGCACCCCCGGAGCAGGCAAAATGCACCGCAGCAATGTGAAAGGGTTTTTAACTGCTTTCTTTTGCAGGAGATTTCTTATTGTATCCTTTATTTGATGAAATAATCACTTTAAATGATCCCTTCTTTGTGCAACACGCAGATCATAGATCATATCAGTCATTCACCTGTTTGCACTAACACTGACTATAGATGGATTGAAAATCAGCTGGTTTAGCAAGGACTGGCCAATTTTCAATCCATCTATGGCTGTTCCCACTCAAGAGAAGTCAGTCTAATGAGCAACTTTTTTCGAACAGGAATGTTTGAAATTTTTCATTCGATTGGTGCATGCAGCAAATTGGTTGCAGCACTGATCACTGTACTCTGACAATGGATGAGCCCCATGGTCAAAAGACAATAGCACAGTATGGATGATTCCTCCATCCACCTTGCTTGTGTGGAAGAGGAAATCCATTAACTTATTTTTTTTATTATTTATCAGCCTGCTGGCTAATCAAAAAAAGAAAATGAACCATTTATGGCCAACCCTGAAAGGCCTTACTATGTGTAATTGCAATATAGCTATACCCCTGCTGTAACAACAAAAAAGAATAATGTATTGCCAAAGAAATGTTAACCCTCAAAATCTCCTGCCATTATGGCATTTCAGGGTAATCTGTAAACATTCCCAGACTTCTCAGAGAGAAGCTACTGATATCGATATTTAGAGGGAGAGAGAGATTGCTGACATCATGGGGTTTATTTACTAAAGCTGGAGAGTCCAAAATCAGACTCCCTTCTGCATAGAAACCAATCAGCTTCTAACCTTGGCTTGTTCAATGAAGCTTTGGCAATGAAACCTGGAAGCTGATTGGTTTCTATGCAGAAGGGAGTCTGATTTTGGACTCTCCAGCTTTAGTAAATAAACCCCCATATATCACATGACCAGCTTGTCAGGAAGTCTCAGCTGTTTTATCAGTTTAGTATTCACAATACTCAGCATCAACAAATGCTGGATTCATGCTCTTTACACCAGACCATAAGGCTGTTTTTTTTTTACACATTTTACAGACTGTCAGAAGACTGTCATTATTTATATTCAAGGGCTGCTCTATGGAAAGAAGATAGGTGGTAAATTTTATTGACTAAGTAAACTGTTTTCTTGACCTGCCTTACAATATCACGTTTACCAGAAAGGTACAAGGAGGTGAAGATGGGGTTTAAATGAGCAATACAAAAGCACATTTATATCAGATATTCTCTTGGGACTGACTTGTTGCAGTGGGCCTCAGATGGGTTATCACGTCTGAACCTGATGTTAACTAGCTTGTAGAATTACAGCCTCCAGCTACAGTCTAATCTCTGACCCCGGGGAAATATCCTTGAGGTACAGTATTAGGCCGTTAATAGAAAAATAAGCCACATGTGTTCTATGGGGTTATGGCTTTCATTCCAATTAACATTTGTGGCTGAAGCATGCATTTATGTTTCATGAGAATTAGTAACCTTGAGGTTAAATAGAATCACTTACAATGACTTACGGGCTTATTCTGTAAGACGGTGCAGAGAGCAGCAATGATATGCAAACCCTTGTAGCCTGGAACAGCCAATCACATATCAGAGATGTAGTCTGGTCAGTAAAAGCTGAATTGTGGTTGCTATTGGTTACTACCTTGGTATCTCATTACTGCACATTGTAATTGCCTCATTGCCTCATTAAAGAGAGTTCACTATTTTTCTACCTGTGAGATACTTGCTATGCAGTCTTTTCGATTCTCAGCCATATAATTCTTTTTCTGTCCCACTTTTTGTCATCCTTCGCTTTTCTACATATATCTAACCCTGTCCAACTTTTGAAAATGTAATACATGAAATGCATTAAATCCCTCAAAGCTGACTGTAAGGCCTTGTTCACACGGACGTACTTAAGCGTACACCTGTGCAAGAGCCGTGCGTGTGTCTAAATTGGAGGAGCCCAAGGAAGGAGTTACTTTTTTATTATGTGTCATTATATTCTGATTCCGGAACATACTATCGCCTTTCAGGATCATTGAGGGAGAGTACATTATGCAAATCTCAACTTTGCTATAAATTTCAGTTTAGCTCCTTTTTTCCATTCCACAATTCAATGTGGATACCTTGACAATCTGTTGAACATCGCTTTGTGGGATATTGGGAGGATGCATGTGTGAGCTCTGTATAATGCAGACACTCCGGGTTCCAGAACTTCACCTTCTAAAAGTCCTTTCCCTATAGACAATGTGTTTGCAGTCAAGGCAGCAACATAGTTTTTTTTTTTAGAAAGAAATCAATATATACATGTGGATGGGGGATGGGGATAGGTGGAGCTCTGTAGTCCAACAATCAGGGCTGACGACACAACTTGGGATTTTATTGCAATAGGGGAAGAGATGTCAGCTCACTATAGGAATTTAGGAGTACACTGGATTTCTGGCAGGTATTTTGTCTGTACTTGCAGTGTTTTTGAAGAAGTAAAACATGGAGAAATCTATTGCAGACATGTACTACGTTTGTTTTTCATTATTTAAAGTGTTTGTTATTGTACACGTTAAGATCAACAAACAAAGTGCTGAATGCCACTGGAAGTGACAGGAGACACTGGAAGCATGCTAGACAACATAAATTGTAATTACATTTACCTTCTGGAACTCCTTTTCCTCCTCTTTTAGGACCTCTAGTTGCTTGAGGACTGAGTCTTGCTGGAAGTCTCCCCTGTCAATCTGTAATGCATAAGAGTGTGTTGTTAGGATGGCCTATCAGAGCTTTTGTTTTATTGGTGTACAGGAGCCTTTCTTGGGAAAATGTGTTTGGAGAGTTAAAGTAGCTGTAAACTTTTACATATACCTGCTGAAGTGACTAGCTTCAGGTGATACACGAGGTAAAACAAATCCTCCTACATATGGTGTACTTGTTTATCTGCAGCCCTCTCACCTCTACAACCATTCAAAGTCCAAAATGTACACAGCATTTCTGAGCATCAGAAGGAAGGGGGTGGGGATCTGATCTCATCAGAGGGCTGAGTGTAATCTGAGACCTGAGTGGAGGGAAAGGACACCCCCCCCACACATACACACATACACACATAGTCTTTAAGTCTCCATGTGCACTAGCGTTCTTTTCTTTTTTTAAGCTCAAAACTCACCTGGAAAAAATTGTGGATAAAAAAACGCTGGTAATAGCATTTTTTAGAAGCGTTTTAGCAGCGTTCAGAAGGGCTAACATTTTATTACAGTTTTTACAGTACATGTAGCGGAAAATAAAAAAAAGCTGTTAGGAGTGTTTTAGTAGCGTTTAGTGTTTTTTTTTTTGCTGGAAAAACGCCCAAAAAAACTACAAAAACAATTTTTTTTCTGCTTCTAGACACTGAAGCTCAAAAAATGCTAATAGTCTAAAGTAGTGTGCATGGACACATAGGAAAACACTATTTAACTTATAGGAACAGAAAAAATATGCTGATAAAAGCTTCTAGGAACTCAAGCTGTTCCCATCACACTGTAGCGAGATCCATCACCAGATGACAGATCTATGTACTGGCCCATTGCCAGTACCATGTGACCTGCTGTGACCAATCACAAGAAGTCACATGACAGTTGTATACAATGGATGGCTTCCTTTCATGCCATCCATTGTATACAATTCTGTCACTAGCTGTAATTGGTCAAAGTAAGACGGGGCCAATCACAGCACACTTGTGTCATTTGATCAGCTGTGGCCAATCACAGCTAATTACAAGAAAAAAACCTGAATGAATCTAATTCTTTCAGTTACAGTGCATCCAGAAAGTATTTGCAGTGCTTAACTTTTGCCACATTTTGTTATGTTACAGCCTTATTCCAAAATGGATTAAATTCATTTTTTTCCTCAACATTATACAAACAATACCCCATAATGACAATGAGAAAAAAGTTTGTTTTGAAATCTTTGCAATTTTTTAAAAATAAAAAATGAAAAACCACATGTATATAAGTATTCACAACCTTTGCCAAAATTGAGCTCTGGTGCATCCTGTTCCCACTGATCATCCTTGAGATGTTTCCACAACTTGATTGGAGTCCACCTGTGGGAAATTCAGTTGATTGGACATGATTAGGAAAGGCATAAACCTGTCTATACAAGGTCCCATAGTTAACAGTGCATGTCAGAGCACAAACTAAGCCATGAAGTCCAAGGAATTGTCCGTAGACCTCCGAAACAGGATTGTATCAAGGCACAGATCTGGGGAATGGTACAGAAAAATTTCTGCAGCATTGAAGGTCCCAATGAGCATAGTGGCCTCCATCATCCATAAATGGAAGAAGTTTGGAACCACCAGGAATCTTCGTAGAGTGGACCACCCGGCCAAAATGAGCGATCGAGGGAGAAGGGCCTTAGCCAGGGAGGTAACCAAGCACCCGATGGTCACTCTGAAAGAGCTCCAGCGTTTCTCTGTGGAGAGAGGAGGACCTCCCAGAAGAAAAACCATCTCTGCAGCACTCCACCAATCAGACCTGTATGGTAGAGTGGCCAGACGCAACCCACTCCTCAGTAAAAGATAAATGGCAGCCCTCCTGGAGTTTTCCAAAAAGGCAACTGAGGGACTCTCAGACCATGAGAAATAAAACTCTCTGGTCTGATGAAACAAAGATTGAACTCCTTGGCCTGAATGCCGAGTGTCATGTCTGAAGGAAACCAGGCACTGCTCACCACCTGGCCAATACCATCCCTACAGTGAAGCATGGTGGTGACAGCATCATGATGTGGGGCAGGAACTGGGAGACTAGTCAAGATCGAAGGAAAGATAAATGCAGAAATGTACAGATACATCCTTAGTGAAAACCGGTTCCAGAGCGCTCTGGACCTTAGACTGGGGCGACAGTTCATCTTTCAACAGGACAACGACCCTAAACACACAGCCCACATAACAAAGGAGTGGCTACGGGCCAACTCTGTGAATGTCCTGGAATGGCCCAGCCAGAGCCCAGACTTGAACATCTCTGGAGATGGCTGTGCACCAATGCTCCCCATCCAACCTAATGGAGCTTGAGAGGTACTGCAAAGAAGAATGAGAGAAATTGCCCAAAAATAGGTGTGCCAAGCTTGTAGCATCATACTCAAAACGATTTGAGGATGTAGTTGGTGCTAAAGGTGCGTCAATAAAGTATTGAACAAAGGCTGTGGATACTTATGTACATGTGTTTTTTTTTTCCTTTTTATTCTTAATAAATTGCAAAGATTGCAAAACGAACTTCTTTCACGTTGTCATTATGGGGTATTGTTTGTAGAATGTTGTAACATTACAAAATGTGGCAACAGTTAAGTGCTGTGAATACTTTCTGGATGCACTGTAAATGCTTACTTATAGCAAAGAAATTCTTTGCTATAAGCAATCATAATATGTAAAAAAAATGGTAACATTATACTACCCTGCTCACAGTGTGTTATGAGAAATAAATCTTAAAAAAAAGAAATAAAACAAATTTAAAAAAAAACTATTTTTTTTGTACTGTCACCAGTCGGTATCCCTGATCACCACCACACCAGTATGATGACACTGTACTGCACTGGTAACAACAGTATGTAAAAAAAAAATATTTTTTTTAATTTCTTCATTTTCCAAACAATTACAACTTCAAACAGCTTGCCATGCCTCTTACTAAATACCTTGGACTGTCTACATTGCAAAAAAAGGGCTATTTGGGGGATATCTGTACTGTTCTGACATTTTTTGCGCCTCAAGAAATTAGATTGGCAATCGGTACTTCAGGACTGATCAATTTTCAGATATATCCCATAGTTTGTGGACTCTATAACTTTCCTACAGACTAAATAATAAATACTGATTTTGGTTATTTTCACCAGAGAAATGTAGCAAAATGCATCTTGGGCTAAATTTATGAAGAACAATTGTTTATTTGCAAAATTTTATACCGGAAACGAAGAAAATTGCTTTTTTTTTTCTTCTAAATTTTTGGTCTTATTTAGTTAATTTAGCAAAAAATTTAAAAAACCCAGTGGTGATTAAATACCACCAAAAGAAATCTTTAGTTGTGTGAACAAAATTATCAAAATTTAGTTTGGGTACAGCATTGCATTGTCATTCAAAGTGTGACAGCACTGAAAGCTGAAAAATGGCCTGGGCAGGAAGGGGGTAAAAGTGCCCGGTATCGAAGTGGTTTTAAAAAAAATGCTAGTGTGCATGGAGCCTTAGAGAAACATGCACAACTGAGGTTATCAACCTGCTGTATGCAGGAGGAGGGGCAGGGGCAATGTCAGTTCTGACTACTGGGATTGCTTGGTGTTGGGTATCAGAAATGACTCATGCAGATAGTAGAGGGAGGAGAGAAAAGCTAGATTTCCCACTAGGTGCTTAGGATTGAGGCAAGTATACACTATAGAAGGATATGCTTTGTTATTTTTTCATTTCAGTGGTTTACAACCACTTTAGGAAATAGGATAGCCAGCTGTGTCAATCCAGTTTATTTATCATTATATCCGATTAAAAGAAACAACTAACACATTTTAAGCCCCCCTGCATTCATCAGGGCTTGAGACTGTAGGGAATCTGGACTGTTATCCTGCTTTGATCTTTCAAAAAAATGTGCTGGGTAAGAAGCTTGCTTCCAGTCTCATGGAAAGAGACAATTCATTCACGCAGCAATCTAATTATGCCTTCTCTACTTTCACAGGTAAATGCACCTTTCTCCTACCTCTTAACTCCAAAACGCATTGACTCCTGCTATATTCAGAACAAATGGTGTATTTATATTTGTGTATATGTTGACCAGCTCTCACCTTTAGCTGCACCCATTTTACGACTGGTGTCTGTTTCCTGAGAGAAACATCCCTCACTACTCATGTGATCCTTATCAGCTTCTAATTGGGGTGGAGTTGAATGCTCATTTGAGCATCTCCCTATAAATTTAGATCAGCTCATGGGGGAGATCTCTGATGGGGGGCACAGTCTCTGATGGGGGTGCTGCTTCAGATTGAGTGCGGCTTAGAACGAGTGCATAAAAGAAGCAGTTAAACGCAGCAGGAGAACTAAAGCAGGAGAACTCAAGCAGCAGGAAGACACAACAACAGCAAGAAGCTCTACTGCATGCTGGAAGACTGCAAGCAAACACCCTGGGAAACCTCTTCCATGCCTGAGTCCCACTCTGTGTACCTTTATATAATACGCCCCCTCTTCTCCTTATCATATTACTATCCTCTGTTCCCAAATCTCATTTCTTTACCCCTCTGCTCCACCCCACAACCTGTACATCTCCCTCTCACTGCTATCATCTCCCTACTATTGCTCTCTTCACCTCCCCAAAATGCCTCTTCCACTCCTCCTTCTCATGTTCCTCTCCTCCATTCCCAAAATCCATTCACTATATCCCTCTGCCCCTCCCAAACAATTGTATATTGTGTCCTCGCTGCTTCCTTCGCCCCTCTATGGCACCCACCGCCTCCTCCTATTACTCCGCTCTCCCACTGACCCCAACACCTCCACTAGTAGTTTCTCACGCTCCTGCACATCCCGCTCCCATGCCACCTTCCTCACCCTTCTCCTCCTCCTAGCCGCAGGGGACATCTCCCCAAATCCTGGCCCTCCACCTCCCTCACCCGCTCAACACCCTCCCACCTCCACGTCCTACTGCAACCCCCACAACTTAGTATCTGTCCCCCTGCTCCCTAAAATCTCCCCCCCGTTTTCATGTGCACTCCTGAACGCCCGTTCGGTGTGCAACAAGCTTACTGCCATCCACGACCTCTTTGTTTCCCGCTCCCTCAACCTCCTAGCGATCACGGAAACCTGGATCCAGCCCACTGACTCTACCTCCCCTGCTGCACTCTCCTATGGAGGTCTCACCTGGACCCACTCACCCAGGCCTAACGGTCGTAAAGGTGGTGGGGTTGGTCTGCTCCTGTCACCGCAGAGCACCTTCCGAGTCCTCCCAAACCCCCCCTCCCTATCCTTCTCCTCCTTCGAGGCCCACTGCGTCCGACTATTCTCCCCAACTCCCCTGAAGATTGCTGTGATATACCGGCCTCCTGGATCCATACCCCGCTTCCTGGAAGACTTCTCCTCCTGGCTACCCTTCTTCCTCTCCTCTGAGCTACCCACCATCATCCTTGGGGATTTCAACATCCCTGTCAACCTCGACAACCCAGACACAGCCCGTCTCCTCCACCTAACCTCCTCCTTTGCACTTGCACAGTGCATACAATCCACCACCCACTCCGACGGAAATATCCTGGACCTTGTCTTCTCCAACCGCTGCGCTCCCCACAACCTCACTAACACCCCCTTCCCTCTCTCTGACCACAACCTGATCACCTTCTCTATCTCCTCGTCCTCCAACGCCTACCCCTCCAAATGTCACACTACTACCAGCCGGAACCTCCGCAACCTTAACCCTGCCTCCCTCCACTCTGCAGCTGACCAACTCCACGACCGCATCCTCCCCCTGTCCTGCCCCGACTTGGCTTTGACCGCCTACAACAATGCGCTCTCAACAGCCCTTGACTCACTAGCGCCTTTAACCACACGCAACATCAGACCCCAACCGCTCCAGCCCTGGCAGACTGATCACACCAAAACCCTCAAACGACAAAGTCGTGCCCTGGAGCGACTATGGCGCAAAACCAAATCCCAACAAGCCTTCACCCGCTATAAATCTGCCTTCCGCACCTACACCTCCTCCCTCCATGCTGCCAAACAGGCCTACTTCTTGACCCTCATCAAGGCCCTCTCCTCCAATCCTCGCCGACTCTTCTCTGCCTTCAACTCTCTACTCTCTCCACCCCCACCTCCACCCAGCACCTCACTCACTGCCCTTGAGATTGCCAATCACTTCAAAAACAAGATTGACACAATTCGCAAGGACATTGCCGCAACTCACACGCCCTCTCAACCTGTCCCCTCTCACACAGCTACCCCCTTATCCCCCCTCCCCCTCGACATAACCCGCAGGGACTTCGTCGCTGCTCAAACTCTCTCCAACCCCCTTCACCCTCACTCAGCTACCCCCTCATCACCCCTCTCCCACGGCCCCACCACTGCTCTGACCTCCTCTTCCACCCCACCCTACATTTCTCATACTGAAGCTCCCCCCACACTCCGCACCTTTGACCTTACTACCATCGAGGAAGTCTCTAAGATCCTCTCTGATGCCCGTCTCACCACCTGCCCCCTCGACCCTATCCCCTCACAACTCCTACGACCTTCCTCCTCCTCCATCCTACGCTCCCTCACCCACATCTTCAATCTCTCCCTCTCCTCAGGCACTTTCCCCTCCCCTCTGAAACATGCACACATCACCCCCATACTTAAAAAGCCCTCCCTGGACCCCAATGACCCGAACAACCTCAGACTCATCTCCCTGCTCCCATTTACATCTAAACTCCTCGAGCGCCTAGTCTACACCCGCCTATGCTCTCACCTCAACGACAACAACCTCCTCGATCCCCTACAGTCCGGCTTCCATCCCCTACACTCCACCGAAACTGCCTTACTCAAACTCTCCAACGACCTGCTAACCGCCAAAGCTAATGGCCACTATTCAGTGCTCCTACTCCTTGACCTCTCTGCGGCCTTCGACACAGTCGACCACCCCCTCCTCCTCAAAAAACTACACTCCCTCGGCCTCAGAGATTCTGCTCTCTCTTGGCTCTCATCCTACCTGTCACAACGCTCCTTCAGCGTTACCTATAATGCTACCACCTCCCCCTCACTCCCCCTCTCTGTTGGGGTCCCTCAAGGCTCTGTCCTCGGGCCCCTTCTCTTCTCCATCTATACCTCCTCCCTTGGCCAACTCATACACTCTCACGGCTTCAACTACCACCTCTATGCCGACGACACACAAATCTATCTCTCAACCCCCCACCTCACCCCCTTGGTCTCAGCCCAAATCACACACCTACTGAGCGACATATCAGACTGGATGTCGCTCCACTTCCTTAAATTGAACCTCTCCAAAACCGAGTTTCTTGTCTTTCCCCCAGCCCGGACACCACCCCCCATTGATTTCTCCGTCACATCCAACAACGCTACCATCAAACCCGCCCTGCAGGCCAGAGTACTGGGTGTCATTCTGGACTCCAACCTATCCTTCCAGCCCCAAGTCCAATCTTTAACAAACTCGTGCAGACTCCACCTCCGCAACATCGCCAAAATCCGCACGTTCCTAACCCCAGAAACCACTAAACAGCTCATCCACTCCCTCATCATATCACGACTCGACTACTGCAACTCCCTCCTCACTGGCCTGCCTCGCCGCTGGCTATCCCCGCTTCAGTCCATCCTGAATACGGCTGCCAGACTCATTCACCTTTCCAACCGCTCTGTCTCCGCCACCCCCCTCTGCCAATCCCTCCACTGGCTTCCGATTGCACAACGGATCAAATTCAAAATCCTAACGCTGACGTACAAAGCTGTCCACCATACTGCCCCGAACTACATCACTGACCTAATATCCAAGTACCGCCCAGCACGCACACCCCGCTCCTCACAAGACCTCCTTCTCTCTAGTTCCCTGGTCTCCTCCTCCCATGCCCGCCTCCAGGACTTCTCCAGGATGTCACCCATCCTCTGGAACTCCCTGCCCCAACCCATCAGATTATCACCTACTCTCCTCTCCTTTAGGCGCACCCTGAAAACCCATCTCTTCAGGGAAGCCTACCCCACCCCCTGCTAACTTGCCGACCTCCTCCACTCTTCCTACCACTCCATCCCCCACAGCTATCTCCTCCTGTGCCACCACCCCCTCCCTCCTAGATTGTAAGCTCGAAAGAGCAGGGCCCTCGATCCCCTCATGTTTTGCATTGTATTGGTATTGTTCTGTCACATGTTCTGTCCCCCTTTGTAATGTACAGCACTGAGCGAACTATTGGCGCTTTATAAATACTGTATAATAATAATAATAATTCACTCTGTTGGCACTCTCTCTTCTTGTCTCTACTAGCAGGGCTGTCTTTAATTTTAATTGGATCCTGGGCAAACATTTTCTTGGGCCCTCACAGAGTTCTGTGAATGGGAGAACATCCTTTGTGGCTGTCAGCTTGTAGTTCTCAATGAACTATCACGGTGCCATTAAGTGCTCTAAGTAGTTCATTGATGCTTCCTGTTAGTGTGTAACTGCCTGCCTGTACGATGTATAAGCAATACACCTGCAATCTGCCAATCACAGGTGCAATGCTTTACAGGCTCCTAATAAAAAAATAATAAATGCACATTTTATATATGCAAAAAGATGTGTTTTTTTTAACACGGAACTACACTGCATCTGAGCAACACAAACCAGAAATACTATTGAATTCATTTTTAATATTCAAAGCGAACTCCCCCATCCACCCTTGTCTCCATGCTTTATTTTTCTGAGAAATCACTTTTAAAAACACCCCCCTAGCATTTATGGCAGCAGTCATCTTGAATAAGGGCAGATGATTCATGTAGACTTCCTGAATCCATCTGCTCTTAGCTCAGGCATATAGGTAGGAGGGTATGCTTAGCTAAGAAAATCAATCCTGAAGACTCGTGGGATGTATGACATAATTTGCCTGGAAAACCAGGAAGTAACTAAACAAATATAAAAAAAAAGTAAGAGAACAGAATATATGTTCCTATCTATTTACTAAAGCTAGCATCATAAGGATTAAAGAAAAATCAGTGTTGATTATGAGAGTGAAGTTCTGCATTAAAATAACAAACATGTTATACTTAACTGCTCTGTGCAATGGTTTTGCACAGAGCAGCTCCAATCCTCTTGTTTTTGGGTCTCCCGCTGGCGTTTTGGGCCCCTCTTCCTTGCCAAGTGCCCCCAGAGCAAACAGTTTGCTCTGGGGTCACTCATGCATGCTTGCTGCTGTGCAGCTCTGTGTGTCAACAGAACACTCAGAGCGTGGCTCTATACCGCTCCCTGTTCCCTCCTCACTGGCTGTGATTGACAGCCAATGGCTCTCACTGCTGTGTATCTGGTTGGTCTGCAGTGTCATCATGGGCTGGGGGTGGCTCCAATTTGTGGGAAGTCCAGGCTCAAGCGGCAGCTGCTTTGGGCCCTACAACAATGACAGGGCCCAGGGCAGCTGCCCCTTTTGCCCTGCGTTAAGGACTGCCCTGTCTACAAGCAATAAAACTTAGCTGGGCTCCTTACTTCTCTCCACTCTATACAAAACTTAAAAAAAAAAACATACACTTTAATTTGCATGTCTGCTAGGCTGGAATTCTTTTTTTACAATAAAGGAAGTTTGTTTCAGGTGTTACAAACTAATTTAATAAATTATACTATGGTTCAGGTTGAAGGCAGGGATTCTGTGTACCTGGGATGTACCCTGGCACTTGCCAATAATGTGTGAAATCTGTAATTGACTTCTCGACTTCTGGAAATAGCCGCATTTGTCCTATTGTGGATCCAGGATCTAGGCCACAATGGTTTCTTTTATCCAGTTTTAGCTGGTTAAAGGAGTTTGCAAATGTTTATATTTGCACCATCTGTTTTCATGTATATAATTTTACATGTCCCTGGTTTGTGTGGACCATGAGGACACTTTTACAGATGAATGTCAGTGTAACCAGCACCAGAAGGTTTCGGTTCCATAGGTTTAACCAGAAATCTTTTGTTGCCAACATCAACCTGACCACACTTATTAGAGTTAACACTTCTGGATCATTTTTAATTCTACATGAAAGGCATTTCAGATATATGAAAAAAAATCAGAATTAAAAAAAAAAAGCACAAACCCGTCTAGGCATACAGCCTCATGGAAATGTTACTTATAATTGCTATTGATTTTGGAGTGCTACTTTCTGTGTTTTGCCCAGGGGGGCAGCATGCAATTTCCTAGGGGAGGAAGGGAAAAGCGTGGGCTGAGAGAGGGCCCATCCAGGGAACATAAAATATGCATATGATTCAGATACATTGCCTGCTCTCTAATCAGACAGGATTTAATGTTGGCCCAGTGCAGCTTGTTGGAAATCTATAATATGTTATTTCATACTGTCACTAGGTCTTTGTTTACAATTGTTTTGTAAGTTATTCTGTAAAGCATACAAAAGAAAAGGGCCCAGGACAGGCTGAAAACATGACTATTAGCTTGGTCTCCTGGCAACCAATGGCAGGTAATTTCACTTGAGATGTAGGCCGAAGCCTGGAGCAAGCCTTGGCGTGCGTATTAGCAGTGTAGGAAGCAATTTTAAAAAGTCGTGTGTAGAGCTGGGGTCGTAATGGCTTCTGTGTATGATCCTGCATTATTACAGATCTATTGTTGCACTTTAAAGCTTTGCAAGTTAATGATCAAGGCAGCATAAGTTTCCATTACTTGGAACTGGAAGGAGTCCAGCTTCTATCATACCAACGAGTGGGTCAATTGCTTCAGTGAATTTGCAGGAAAATGGAGGAATTACCTGAATTAACCTTGCGCTTGACAGAAAACTTTGAAGCAAAATCATTATGTGTATCTTCTGTGGCTGAAGATAAGCAAGGTTCGCTTTAGGCTGTTTTTTTGTTTTAATTTAACATTATTGCACCAAAATGGAGAGCAAGTTTTATTACAGCTAAGAAATTGAAAAAATGATAGTCCTACATTTAAGTGTCCATTTTCGCAACATAAGGTTGTGACATTATTGCTACTATGACACAGATTTATTCCTTTTAATTCGCTGCTAAAAACCCAGCCTGTATTCACTAGTCAACTATTTTTTCTGATAAAAGTGCTCTGCTATTAGCATTATCTTATTTGTTTGGCATATGTTTTAAACTAATTAATAATGGACTCTTTCTGTGGGTGCATTATCCAGGAATATCCAAAATAACACACAGGAAACTGTACTTTAAGCTTTCAATAGAAATATATTTCAAGAAACACTTCTGAAGGTGGTGTTGGTATACCTGGCAAGAAAGGGATACATATATTTGTTAATCCATTCCATAATAATTGCAGAACAAAGGAAGCGCTTGCTTCTCTGCATGTGCATGGTTACTCCTTGTATCTACTAATAAAACATAGCAGGGATTGACTGTAACTAAAACCAAAACATTTTTTACCTTCTAAATAGCGTAGAGAGGGGCTGTAAAATATGTTGGTGGTTTTTTTTTTTTTAATTTCACTACTTTCTGGGTCACTGAGAAATTTAACTTTAACCTCCTGTGCCAGCGATAGTGGTAACTACAACAGCAAGGGAAATGTCCCCATTGGGGAGTGAGGGGGATTTCACCAGCAGGGCAGATGGCTATAAAATTTCCAACCCCTTCCCAATCTCCTAAAAAAGTTATTTTTTTATCTTTTTTTTTTCTATAAGTCCTATGGTGTAGTGAACACACTCACAAAACTAGCACCCAGTGCAAAAAAAAAGTGAGCACACAAAAAGTGAAGCACACAAAAAAGTGCACAGAGTGTACGTCTGACCCTCCTCCAAAGAGAAAGGGCCCTAGCCCTGATCCCCCAGGGTGCAAGGCTCCTGATGGGGACTGAGACACTCACTAGGTCCACCCGGCCAAAACCGGGCAGGCTCCTTTCTTCAGGAGGCCTGCCAAAGCAAGGCCACCCCGAGTACTAAGTGGGGCTCCCCATAAGAGGAGACCCTGACCAAAAGGCTACATGCCTCCCCCCAAGACTTTCAGGGCAGGCCCGAGGACCTACACCCTACTAATTGGGAAAAGTGAAAGTGCGTACAGTGATGTGCAAAAGTGCAAGTGACAAACATTAAAAAAAGGGAGAGGAGGGAAGTGTGGGGTTTGTTGCGTTTTTTTTTTTTTGTTGCTTCTCTTTTTTTTTTTTTTTTTTTTTTTTTTTTTTTTTTTTTTTTTTTTTTTTATTGTACGTGCCAATATAAAGGCAACCTCTCCACTACCTTGCTAACAAAGACAGGAAGTGACAAGTTCTTAGTTCCCTGTCGTCTTAGTGAGATTCACCTATGACTATCATTAGGCTCTTCTAGTTCAGTTTACTGTCTTGAGCGCTTAACAAGCCTAAAGGGTGGGATCCAAGTGTGTAATGTACACTTCATTAACATTTTATTCTGTAACATTACAACCTTATGCAGCTCTAAAAGACTTCATAAGACCAGTTGGTACACAGGTGACATTAATGATGTCTGAGATCAAGATATGCAAATCTTAAAGGCAAGGAGTCCCATGCTAATTAAAATGTCTACTGATCCTCACTGCCGATGGCTTTACTGTGTTTGCAGTCCTTCATTTCTATGGTCCGGTATTTACATCGCCTACGGTAATATTTCCTTGAGAGAGCAGCAATGTGAATTTCTGCAAGTGTAACGAGAGAGATTTTAATGAGCTGCGCTGTAATGGCTCTCTGTGCTCACAATACGGTAATTGGATACTGGGATCCCTCCCTATCTCCTGCCAGTCATTCAGCAGCTGAGCATTTAATAACAGAGTAGTCCAATGTCGGTCATTTCTTAGAGCTGCCACACCTTGTGTTAAACCACTGCATAGAACATTTAGGGCTGAAGGATATGACAAATGGGGAAAGGGCTGCTGTCTGTGCAACCAGTCCATGTAAAAAATGTTTTGTTTTATTCCTCATCCACCTTACAGTGGAATTGTGTGTTTAATTAAAGAACTCCAGTAAATCTTTAACTGGGCTAATAAAGCTTTATATGTAACCTGTAAGTAAAATCCCAGCCCTCCATCTCCGTCTCCTAACATGCTGTTTGGAACCAAATAAAACCTGACTCTATAGTCTTTGTTGTGATCTTTGAGAATTAAATACTTGACATTACGAGCAACTAGAGAGGTCAGGAATGGCTTGTTTCACTTAAATATAATCACCCAAGCCAGCTCTACAGTACAGAAATACAATACCCCAAACATAATATTAGTACAATGTGCAATATTGCTGCATCCTTCAATTCAATATATACAAAATATGTAACACAATATAACTATAAGAAAGGCGCTACAAACATAATATATGTGTTCTATAAAATAAACACCACTGTGAAAGGCCAAGTGACCATGTGTATGGCAAATAAAGGTTAGTCCATCCTGCAACAGTTCTATAAAAACTCTTTTTAAGAAAATACTGTCTTTCCACCATGAATGAGTGCTCCAGTGATCAAACACCCTGCCCCAGCAGTCTAGGACTCACTGGACAACAATGCCTCTCTTTTTACAGATTGGCATATATTGCTTATTCTACAGATGACTTCCATCTAATATGGATTCTGATCCTGTCTCTCCTCTCTTGTGGAACTCCCATATAGTAAACAGGAGAGAGAAAAACGTTATAAAAACGTTTTACTAAAATGCGCTTTATTTATATTAAAAACATACTCAGAAAAAGCTAGAACAATCCAGCATTACTAAAGTGACTCAGCCTGCATGATGTATTGTGCCTAAAGGAACATTAAACCAATCTGTAAAAAGGGAGGCATTGTTGTCTGGTATGCTGTTACACAGTTAATATTTATGTTAATGTACATGAGAATTCATATAGTTTATTCTTCGTACCATTTCCTATGGATATTTCTATAGTTAGTTATATGCTGCTATCCAATGCCTTATTTGGTAATGCACTTCTTTTTCATGTTGCCTCCCTGAGATCTATGACACAATTCCTTTGTATATGAAGCTCCTCCCTTCTTCTTGAGTACAGCACTTCCTGTGTCGTGGAGGCAGCTAACAGTCCACATGTAACAGGGACACATGTATTCTGCATAGTACGCTACAGAAAGTATCATCTTTTGACCGCATAATACTGGAAACCATTCATTCTGCTGTATCCTGTTGTCACATGTACAGAATAAAGCAACTTCTGGATGAACACAGTATTGGTGAGTTCAGCTATCTGATAAGGATTGTCCACAGTGATTATATCTGCTTATACAGGCTAGGCATAGAGGTCTCACAAGGGATAAATTGCTATCACAACAATCTGAGTCAGAATATCTGGTGAGTCCTAGTATGCTGAGGAGAGGTCTTTAAGCACTGGAGCAAACAGTGGAGAGACTGAATTTTCTTGAGAAGTTTAGTTAGAACTAGCAGTGCATCGAAATGAAAATTCTGGTACTGAAACCAAAAATTCAGGAGGCACTTGGCAGAAAACCAAAATGGACAGTTTTTATTTTTGTTTTAAATGTAATTAATGTGGCTGGCAGCTTTGCATTGAAGTCACAAGGGGGCATTTTTGCATTGAAGTGAATGGGGACTCAACTTTGCATGAGTATCTATGAGACATGATTTTGCATTGAAGTGACTAGGGGGCATTTTTGCATGAAAGTCTATGAAATCCGACTTTGCATTGAAGTCACTAGAGGGTGTTTTTGCTTGAAAGGCTGAGACACGACTTTGCATGTATCGACACCATTATCGCCACCTTTTTTCCGAACAGCAAAATGCCGAGAACCCTATTTTTGGCTGATATATCGGTGCATCCATATTTAGAACTGTTGGAGAATGGACTTATCTTTATTTATCATATTCTTGGTCATTTGGTCTTTCACAGTGTTTTATTTTTATATAACACATATTTTATGTTCCCAGTGCCTTTCTTATAGTTACATTGTATTACATTGTTTGTTTTGCTGTTTGTTAGGAAACTGTTAGGCCCCATTCACATTTGGGTGATTAGGAATCACAGGGATTCTGTCTGCGTTTTCAAATCACGGGAGAATGTGCAGCATGCAATTCGGTGCCATTCATCCTAATGTGACAAAACACACAAGAATCATAGGGTCAAAATTCAGACCCTGCGCTTTTTTGCTGCAACAAATGTCCCTGCTGCAACAAACGTGCATAGGGCAGCTTATTTAAGTGAATGGGTTGCCGTATGCGCGACATGCGAAATCGCATGAAAATTGACCATACAACGTACGTGAGGTACCATGAAGTGTGAATGAGGCCTGAGTTTTTTATTGTAGAACTAAAGGAAACTTTTTTAAAATTTATTTTGGATAAAGGGTTATAATCCCTGTCAGTTTAATGCTTTTTGTGTCCCACTGGAAAGATTTCACTTTGCTTTCTGCCCCATATCTAAAACAGAAGTGAGAAGAAATCCCTCCAAAGTAAGGAAAGTCCTGGTTGTCACCAGGGTCACCCAACCCTGTTTTGGTAATAACCCAAAATTTGGGATTTTCTTTCACTTTCTGTGTTAAATGTAAACTGGAGAAGTAGAAAGGGTGGAGCTACCTAATGAGGGCACAGCCAGCAATTAAAATCTGATAAAATGTTCTAATCCCTCTTCACTCTGTTCAAATTCAAAAAAAATTTTCCTTTAGTACTACTTTAATTGCCAGAGCCTTGTGACAAGTGCATTTTAAACTGCGGTCCTCATCGTTGTAATTTTTTTTCAAAAGTCAACCAAAAATACCCAAGTGCATTCACTGCTATATTTCCACTTGTGAATATATGCTTTATTTTATTTTTATACATTTGGAGTGATGACATGGAACACTTTATGTTGAGCTATTAGATGGTATAGATTGGGAGGTTTACCGCATAGCACTGCGCAGCACTAATATTTATTTATTTATTTCCTCTAAAAAATGTTTCAACTTGCCAGTTTTCTTTATAGAACATAATTGTTTTTTTTTAATGAACCCTATAGTTTTTCTTTATGGTGTGAAATCAATGGTGTGAATATTTTCTTATCCTGCGGACACTATGAGAAGTAAAGAAACCATCTCAACTGCTACAGAGAGAACATTAAAAAAAACTGACAGAGGTTCTAGCCATTTTTTGGCTGTAGCTTTATTTTGCCATATTGTAAAAGTTGTCAACTGTCACTTTTCAATACACAGTAAGCCATGTTACTCAAAAAGAAAATAATTGTAAAAATAACATGATATGAATATTATTATTTTTTATTCTCTAACATTGATTAATCTAAGTAAGGTCATACAAAGATGAATGTAGCCATACAAATTGATCTATAGAGCTGGAATTATTTGCGTACCTTTCACCTGACAAATTATCTTTTTGCATGTCGGTCCCCCACTGGCTCCAACTCGAGATCTAAGCAATCACGTGACTGCCGATTTATTCATTTCTTTGTCTTTATTGAGCAGAGAGCGGTGACTGTCAGTCACCAGCTTTCTGCTCTGTCCATTCAGGCTGTCAGCGACAATCTGAGAATTAGATAGTTACTAGTTATCTACTGAGCTGACCAGAACGAGCTCTTGAGGGAGTCTATTCCACATTTTCAAGAGCCATGAGACTGAGCATCTGGGTGGATCCTGAGTCTGGAGTGGCTCTATGATGTCAGCTGACAGCAAACTTTAGCCTGCTGTCAATGGATTCTAGGTCACAGGAGAGCACAAGTGCACTCTTGTGACCCACATGAGAAGCACAGCTGACCATACTTTTCTTTTAAAATAGTGAAATGATCCTATACAGGCATGCATGTTCTGTACCTGAAAACATCAGTTCAGTATAACTGGTACACTCAAATGTGTATTTTTAAAAAATAACTATTGTTCATTTCAGCAGAAACATTGTTACTCTTCATGGAAATATCTTTTGTATAGTGCAGAAGTTTGTTCTCTGCAGAAAGCAGTGTAAGGCATAGAAACAGCCAAACAACAAATCCCAGAATCCACGAACATGTCTCGAATAGTCAGGGAACTGACGTGGCGACTGTGGGTGTATACTCCTTCTGCTTATTTCTTCAACCTGCTGAGACGCATTGGAAGAGTGTGGATCTTAGAATCAAACCAGGTAAACAGAAAAACAAGAGGGACCATTACAGTGTTGGTGTTGACCCTGTACCTCTTTACAAGGTATGAATGCGACACTTTAGGAGAAATACATCTATTATAGTGAAAATTGGTGTCACTTGCCAATCTAGTTTTTTACCGTTAGTTGGATTTTCTGCAAGGAAAGGTCAATGAAAGTCAAAAAGGTCACACAAAGACCAGGGTATGGCAACTTTTTGAGTCATTTTGGGGGTTTTCTACAATTTTTTCTTGTTAAAAGTTTGAAATATCAGAGAGCTTGCTTTTACTTTCTATTGCTCTAGCTCGCTGCTGATATCTCTAGCATTGAATCATATCCCACAATTCACTGCAACTGTGTCTGTCAGTATGTAAGGGATGGCACATCTTGCTCCATTATCCAGTCTGAGGAGCTGACTCATTTGAAATGCAGGCCATCAAGCCTTGGCAGTGACATTGTCACAGTGCACAGTTATGACAGATTGGAAAAGTGATTAAAAGTATAGATCAGTTACAAACTCATCTCCAGCCTTCCTGGAAGGGGCAAAGTCATTTCATATATTGGGCTTCCCATCTCGGGCCTCGCTGGGCAGGGACACGTGCCAGATTGCTTAGGAAGGGTAAAGAACAAAAGCAGACACTCCAGCCTGAACTCATAAATTTCTGACTTCTTCAAACTTTTTCTAAAGGCAAAACTTGTGCATATACCTCTGTAATTGGGAGATTGAAATGTGCAGCCTTGACTGGCAAAATTGTTGCAGGTCTGAGCCAAGAGAGAGCTTTCTGGCACTACTGTGAGACACGATCCATGTAATTAAGAGACCCGCTGTATATAATGAGATTTATTCATGAATACACCTTAAAATCTTGATAATGCACTTGGCAGACCTGATATTGGTGTAATCACTTGGAAGTGTGCTGTAATCCAGAAGTCAGGACACTGAGCTCCTTGGATCAGTGCCAGCGCACAGCCCCCCCCCCCCCCCCCCACACACACACACACAATTTTTTTGTAATTGTAAAAGTGTAAGGATAGCTACAGATGTTAAACAGTTTTGTAAAAATGATTTTCCATTTGTTCCATAAGCAGTAAAACTATATACTGTATTAAACAAATCACATGGATTGGTGCCAAATAGTACAGTACTAATGCTTCCAGGTATGGGAAATGTACACCAATACTGTACAATTGTTCTGTTATCGTAGCAATGATATATATGAACAGTCTGATGAAGCAGCCCCACATTTCTTGCTCTTCATATTGATTTTTTTTTGGCAACATTTGTCTGCAAAACATCATATACAAACTTTCATGTTGCAATCTTTCTTATGCGCACAAATGTTCAACTTCAATTCACAATCACCTTCAGATTGCTTATGTCTATGGAAAGGTTAAAACATATATCCAGCTCTTTGCCTCCCACCCCCTTTCATACTTCCCCACCCCAGTTAAAGCAAATTCCCTAAATACTAACCTTAATTCATGCTTTTGTTTGGCCAGTTTATTGGTGTCATGGGTCTTTCCTCTTCTCCAAAAGTAGTGGATCCTTTTTTACAGCACTCAAGGGTGATTGCAAAATGATGTGTGAGCAGATTTCAGTACTGTGAGTCCAGGCTGGCCTAATGACGCACACCTAGGGGGCATGTCAGTGACAACAGAGGCTCACAGAAAGGAATTGCTTGATGCTGGCCATCATTCAACCAAGAAGTGGGCAGGGAGAAGTGGTGTACAATGAAAAATAACCATAATTGGAGCCTGCATGACCAATTT